>NW_025776935.1:0-114693 GCF_021130785.1 Homalodisca vitripennis | reverse complement strand
TTTCCGTAACTAAAAGTGTAAATTCCTATCAAATTTAAACGTTAATTGCGGTCTATTTATTAGTGGCCTGGGATGGTTTGTTTAATAACAAACCACATGGCAATGCCAGCTATGTCTTAACCTGTTTTAGTTAATCTGAACACGTTGTTGTAGTTTAGTTACTTTTTACCGGTATGGACAAGCTTGTCCTCCACAGCTGCTGAACCTTTTTGATCAAGTTCGGGAGAAATGATAACGTGCACGAAGATGAATATTTTCCCCCAGCGTTTTGTGGCGCAAAGAAACAACCTCCCAAAACAATAGAGATGTGAACCGCTACGACATGAGGTTCTGAGCTTTTCAGAACCTCACTCGATGCGTGAGGTAGCCAACCAAAGGTTACTGGATCAATACTTGGTGCGGTATTGCTGGTATTCAAATTGTTGGTCCGTTATTTTTTAAGGCCCTTTACGGAAATATGTTTAAAAACTTTCTCATAGATTACTTGCCTAATTTACTGTTGAATATTCCTGAAAAAAAAAACAAACTCAGGAATGCGGTTTATGCATGTTGGGGCGCCAGCCTGACTACTCTGAAGCGGTGCGTGAAACTCTCTTCCAATCAACTATCCACCCAGATCCTAGGATTTCAAATCAAATCAAATCTTTAATTGCTCGCAACAATTTGTTCACATTGTATGGCAAACGTCATAATTATTTCTAAATTTTAAACTCTCATACCACACAACTACTACATTCAAACTTACATAATTTTTCATACATTCCAGTCTCATTCATCCTTCGCCAATTTCAACCCACTTACAACGCTGGAGTCAGTTATCGAATTGGGCGGTCTCCCAGTTAAACGCCATAAACTCGTCAACGCTGTAGAATGCCTTTGACACCAGAAAGCGCTTAAGACGAGCTTTTGACGCCTTGGGCGTTTGGGCGTTTTTCATAGAATTTGGCAATCTGTTGATGAAGTGAACTCCTGCCTGTTAAGGCAAGTGCTCATAAACTACCGTTCTGTGTCTTCCAGTTCGGTAGTTATCTCTCTGCCTCTAGTCTCATACTCGTGTATATCACGTCCCCGGGTAAGGGCTCATTTAGACAAACAGAGCAAAGATGTTTCTAAAATGTAGAGACGGGGCAAAGTCAACAGTTTCAAATTTTGGAATTTAACGTGCGTGATTTTGTGAGGAAGGTTAAAACACTTAATTCCCGCATCAAAGCCCACGGGTTTAGAGGGCCCGATGCATCGAATCAGGGGTTCTGTTCAATCAATACATGGAGAAGGGGTCTTAAGGGCATTATAAAACATTACTTCCAGGGTAGAAAACAGCGAATTACATTCCGAACATCTAAAAATAAGCTTAGTAGAATAACATAATATTGGACCGAAATATTTTGAACCCTGACAATCAATTAACCTATATTATAATGAATAACCTAAATTACAATTGTAACGGAAAAAAGGTGTTTTAGGGTAAAAAATTAATTCCCTAAAAACATACAGCAATTGCAGGAGTTCACTATGCTTTAATGCAACGAAACGATATGAAAAATGAGTACCTTTGGCGCTTTTTTAGAACCTTAAAAGAGCTATTTGTCTTTAAAATGTTTTGTTTCATATAATGTCTAAGAATTACTATACTCTTTCAATCAGTATTTATTTTTTTACAGATCAATATAAATTTTTCTTTATTAGTCACCCTCAAAAACCGCACGGAAACCGATACTTAGAGTGACAAAGTAAAGAGATAAGTTAGGCTGTCGGAGTTGGTATGACGTCAATAACGTGTTCCTGCTACAGACCGAGCCGCCTAGAGCTAAGTTAGGCTGTCGAAGTTTTTATGATGTCAAAAACTCGCTAGTGCTACAGACTGAACGGCCTAGAGCTAAGTTAGGCTGTCGAAGTTTTTATGATGTCAAAAACTCGCTAGTGCTACAGACTGAACAGCCTAGAGCTAAGTTAGGCTGTCGAAGTTTGTATGACGTCAATAACTCGCTAGTGCTACAGACCGAGCCGCCTAGAGCTAAGTTAGGCTGTCGAAGTTTTTATGATGTCAAAAACTCGCTAGTGCTACAGACTGAACGGCCTAGAGCTAAGTTAGGCTGTCGAAGTTTGTATGATGTCAAAAAAACTCGCTAGTGCTACAGACTGAACGGCCTAGAGCTAAGTTAGGCTGTCGAAGTTTGTATGACGCCAATAACTCGCTAGTGCTACAGACCGAGCCGCCTAGAGCTAAGTTAGGCTGTCGAAGTTTTTATGATGTCAAAAACTCGCTAGTGCTACAGACTGAACGGCCTAGAGCTAAGTTAGGCTGTCGAAGTTTGTATGATGTCAATAACTCGCTAGTGCTACAGACTGAACGGCCTAACTCGAACCGTCACTAACGCATATCTACGCACCACCCTTTTCTCTCCACTACACACTAGAGCGCTTAGATTTATTACTGTAAGACGTTCATTCAAGTGAAGTGCATAGTATTGTTCAGCCACGTTTGGATGTAGAGAAGTCTGTACTCGGTTGAGGTGCGAGAGGGGTGGGCAATTTGTAGGAGGTGGGGTTCGTGTTGCAGACTGTCACCTTCCCTATCCTCGCTTCACGCTTATTGGTTATGAATATGCAAAGAGTACTGTGAGCTTACGAAAGCAAGAGTTCGTCGCATAACCCAACGCTCTGATAGGTCTTAATATATAATTAGAGCAGTACTTTCCTATGACTGCGAGCCGGATTTTCAACCTAGTAATTGTTTGCGTCGAATCTATTGCTTGTTAAAACTAACGTAAGATAGTAAATCCAAAGGAGCTATATATTTACATACTAAGCATTTATCCGTAGCCAATGTACGTACAAGATTAATTTACTATAGTCTTTTAATACAGTAACGTATATTAGAAACTGGCCGTAGACTCGCTGGGCCAGATTCGGGAATAAGCTTAAGAAGAGAGGTTAGGAATATATATTAAATTTAGAGATTAGGTTTTACAGGGTGTTAAGCGTTTTACAGGATCTAGGTGTATGGTTACCTATCTCAGGAAGGAGCAAATGTTACCAGGTGGTAAAAGATAAGGGTATTTTTTTCCTGAGGGTATTGTGTCTGTTACAAGAATAAGTAGTCAGTAATCCTTATCAGTAGATGAGGGTGGTTTAATTCATCCAGGAGAATATCTGAGTGTTCCAGTGAGGTTATGGAAGAGGGATCAATGTTACCGGGGCTTAAGAGGTTCTTTTATGGAGCAGAACGCTAGTTTATGAACGCCTACCCCCGCAAGCCATTGTGCATTTCCTCAACAGACTTCTCTATTCAATTAAAGATTCCCCAACGTGTAAGGCATTAAAGACTCGCCTCAAACGATTCTTGGTGTCTCAAGCATTCTATAATGCGGGTGAGTTTTTGGCATTCGACTGAGAGACCGCCAAATTAGAAGACTGTACTAAGTGGGTTGCATTGTCAATGAATGAAAGAAGCGTGATTGAAATATTGTATGTATAAATGTGTATTGTGTGTATGAATGCCTGGAGTTTTATAAACCCCGTATTGACGTTTGCCATACAATGTACATACTGCCGCTGCAATAAAAAATATTTCGATTTTGAATTAAGGGTGGTCAGAGGGGGCGACCACTCCCCTGTATGCCCGTAACATCGCTACAGAGTGGCCATCCGACCGGGGGAAACCGGGAATAAGCCGGAAATGTAATGCGCCGAGAAAAAACGGGAAATAAGACTTCATTGTAGAAAGAAGAAAATCCATAACCGGACTTTTCTGTCTAAGAGTTTAAGAAATCAAGAAATAATTTTAACAGTTTTTAGAATCACGATTTGATCAATCCCGTAAATTGTATTTTACGCTATTTGATCCGTTTAATTGTGAGTGAGGATCGATGAAGTGAGGATGATGATGAGTGTGTGGAGTGATTTCGATGAGTTTATCATGGTTAGACCAACCCTATGTAACCCAATGTCGAAGCGTTTCACAGTACATGACCACAATCTAGCGAGCAAGTTGTGACCTGAACCCCCGTCTTTCTTCTTTCGATTACTTGGGGACAGTTTGATTACTGCACTGATCGTTGGCCCAACGAACCTCAAGAAGAAATGTAATTTTAACAGAGGGTCGTTGGCCCAACGACACATTTTGCAAACATACATAGGTTCGATTACTCCACTGGCTCGTTGGCACAACGCCTATTTATTTAGTTTCTTTAAATTGTAAATATAGGGTCATTGGTCCAACGAACCTGGTAGTTTTTATTTACAGGTATAGGTTTGTTGGACCAACGGTCAGTGGTGTAATTGGAACGTGATTTAAGCAATAATATTTGAACGGGGCCATTGGGATAACGAGCCTTAATGGAATGAATCCTACAATTTTCAAAAGAGGGTCGATAATTCTACTACTTCATTCTCCGTCTCCTTTTAAGCCCTCTTTTGCAAGACAATGTTTTACTTTTTTAGCATATCAATTAATATGTTGTTTTAGTGTTGTTCTGTAGATACTAATGTATCTAGAAAATATTTCATATATGATAAAATAACCCGATAAATATTAAATACTAAAAATGAAGATATACATATTAGTAGGAGTATATACTATTATATCAGTATTAGTATTCACAAATACTTATATATATATATATATATATAAAAAACAATATATATATATATATATATAATATATATATATATATTTATTTATTTATTTATTTATTTATTTATTGTACAGTTCAGTATGGAGCCGACGAATATAGTTCTCACAACCTATAGCGTTTGTTACAAAGTCCTGGAGAAATTAGGTTGATACTATTGGGATCCTTCAAAACCCCCTGTTCTTTGCTATGAGCAATACATTCAACTTGGAGAAAACTAGTTCCGCTTAGACCGTTTATGAACGTTAAATTTTGTACCGGAAATAAATTAAGTTCTTGTAGAAATGAAGATTCATTTTAAATTTGAAATCCAAATATAAAATCCTTATTGACATATTTTACAACATGATATATTCAGAGCTTTTTAATTATACATCGTTTTATATCAGTGTTCAAGTAATGAAAGTTCCTATTACAGATATTTTATGGATTAGTGTTTCATGTGTTGAATTGTCAAACGCTTTAATCATTTATGTTTGAATTGAGTTTGTTTACAAATGTATCTATTACGCTATTTTACCGTTAATATCATGGTTCCAATAAGACCAATGTAAAAATATCCACTAACGCTCAGCCAAATCCCATGCAGTGACATGTAATATTATTGAACTAAATTTTTCCTTATGTAGAAGTCTAGGTTTATGTTCAATATCCAGTCTATATTTTGGGTCTTTATCGAGATATATTGTGGTCGTACAAACGGACAGACAGAAAATATCTCTCCAGCCCTTCAAGTCATATATCTAAGTATATCAACCACTGAGAACAATCAGCACGGCAGAAATAGGATGGTGGCACTACAGGAAATAGAAGTGATCTAATTAGCTTAATTACTAAGTGAATAATACTCAATACAGAAAAAATACATTGTTTGTTTGTTTATGTTATAGGTGTTTTATTGTTTTATTTATTTTTGTAAATAAGTTCTATATTATTAATGATTGTATATTATTAATTTTTAGGGAAAGGATATGAATGTATTATGTATTGGAGAGTGATCAGGCAGAATTGTGGGAGTTCCAGCTAATAAAAATAAACGATAAATGTTGCCTCATTACCGTTATTACAGTTTCAATAGTTAATTAGTAGTTTAAGTGGTGTAGCCGCGATAGATGCTGTATCTAAATTAAATGTACAGTGAACTAATTATAGATTTTTTAGTGTTTCATGTTGCGATTTATGATTTTCTACGATATTTTCCTACTGATAATTCAGTATATATGCTTTAAATATAAATATGACAATCTTATAAACTTTTGTACCAAACGCTGGAACCAATGGTGGCATCACGGTTTTCTTCTATAAAGATCCTAATGATGTATTGCGGATCTGTCATTAATTTTGATCACATTAATGTTATGAAATTATTGATTGTGAGATATGTGGACATCATATGGGCACTCTGGGTAAAATTCCAACACAGAGTTTAATGGCAGTATTAATTATTTACCGAATATTTCCTATTGTTAAAACTAGAAACAGGAAAATCTAGCAGTAGGTACATTTAGTTTTAAGATAAAAAATTTATGATTGGAATATTGTATTTGAACTGATAACATATTAAATGTGCCTATCATCAAATAATTTGCATATAACGAGAAATAGTATTAAATATTGGCCGATATCATTATCATTATTGATATATTATTCTAATCACTATTCTTTATTTAAATGATATATAAAGTGAGACATTAATAGGACCTGCCAGATCCTTCATAAAGCCCTGTCTTTAATTGTCTGTCTGTCCGTATATACGTTAACTTTTGATAGGAAGGGCTTAGGGTATAGAAATTCGATACCCATATTTCTCTTGAACTAAGGGAAGAACCCTAATTTTTGTGTGTGTCCGTATGTGTTATAACTGTTAAAAAAGTCCTAGAGCATTTAAACTGAATACATAGGTTTCTATTTGATTGATGAAAACCTAAATTAATTCAGATTTCAAAATACTGGCTGTCTGATCGTCTCTGAAACCTAGAACGTTAAGTTCTATCAAATCTATTAATACTCCTTGCATCGTTTTGTATGTTGTTTAGTTTAAGGTACAACTCTTAAATTAATTATAGGCCTCTACATAAATATAATGATATCTAAAATTGTTATACATCCTAATAAACTATTCACTTATATGCTTCCGAAATACAATTATTAATTCAGTTAAAAAAATCAATGGTGATTCTTTTATACCTGAAAATATCAGCTACATAGGTAAAGGTTTGGGCAATCTGATGGATGTTTGGGATCGTCATATGATTAACCAAAAATTTTTATATATTGTATAAAAGATATAGATATAAATAAAGAAATACTGATCAAAAGTATGGTTATTGCAGTGGGTGCAGTGTCTCTACTGTTAAAAGTTCTTGCATACCTAAACATGTTGGAAGCACTTCCCGGATAGTTTTGACGTATAAATAGAGAATTTCTGTTTTTTTTTTTTTTTTAATTTGTATACATAATCTAATTTCCATCACTGCGTTTGTAACTAGAGATGGTTTATTTTACTAAAGTGCACAGTGTATAGCGGTTACGATGGTTATCGCAAGATAACAGAGACAACGACTGTCGATTGTGTCTGCTACTTAGATTGGTGACTTCAGAGCAATCCTCGTTTTACAAGAGCTCTTGTTAGTGGATGTTTGTTAGTCAACTTTAAGCTCTTTTTAGCCAGATTAAGTGTTAGTGAGTGTACCTTAGCCCTTTGTCTGCTAAAATGAGACGCAATTTACATTTATGATCTCAGCAGAAGTCGATCCATGATCCCCCGCATTTACAAACCTTGAATATTCTGTCACTGAAAAATACTATTCTATCAGTACTATCAGGCTTAAGCCTGAAGTAATTTGATACACAATCCCAGGTTAGAATCCTAAAGAATAGAGGAGGTTTTTTAGTGGGTAAACCCGTTTTTAAGGGGAGTGCCACACTGCAGGCTGGCCACCTGAGTGCGTAATTGCATTTTTCTGCCTCTCCCTCAAAAAAACGTAGTACCATGAAGGACTTACGTAAGAATACCTAAGTTATTGGCACTAGTAAGGAAAGGTTTTATTATTTTCATCTTTATTTGTTTTTATTAAAATGACAGTTTTGATATCATAATATTCAAATATTCTGAATGTTTGAGCCAGCTGGATCAATAGAAGTAATAGAAGTTTATTCCAATATACACGACTGCCCAAGATGAGTTGTTTGCCAAGTCTCCAATTCTCGTTTATTTTTACATAATTATCATCCTACTAATTAGAATCAACGAAGTTCACACTAATTCAAATTTATTGGTAGATAATTAGAGAACATGTGGGACTAAGATACTCGTGTAATAATATAGTATAGGATAAATAAAATGAAACAAAGGAATAATGGAGAATAGAAAAATATGAATTGCATTCATGGAAAAATATTTAAGATACAAATATAGTATTTAGCTCCTTATATGCAGTTTTCAAAGAATATGACCTCATTGACATCACGTACGGTACAATCTAAAGAAGAAAGGGAGAATAAGGAATATCATATGTATTAAACGTAAAGTTCTGACTGCTGAAAAGTTAACTATCACAAATACTCATTGATATTAACTATGAAAAATTTAATAATTGACTTCAATGAAACATTTTAGCCTGTGTTTGATCCTCTCGCTCCACAGAGCAGTACAATCCTGTAATAAACTATCTAAAAATTGTCGTATGTGTGTTTACAAATCACGTGACTAAAAATGTTAAACTTGAAAGTATTCATACGCTTAGTTCGTCAAAGTTTTATAATTAGTTGAATAGATCTTTACTTTAAGATTATGTTCTCAAAACTGTGCTATAATCTGTAGTTTACCGCTTTTCTTTTTTTTATAAAATAATGCAATCAAAGCCACAAAAATTACAAAGAAGTTTGAATTTATATAAAGTTTATAGCGTATAGACATACTAACTGAGAACACACAATAATTTTATAACAGTAAACTGAAGTTTACTGTTGTATCATTTACTACTAATGTTGTGTCTTGTGCTACGTTGTAATGATTTGTTCTTTTTTCAGTAAAGCTTTAGTAGGGCTTTAATAGTTGAATTAACCATGGGTTTCTTGGGTTGTACCATATCAAATGTGCAATGTATGGTAATAGTAAGTATTATGTAATTTCATATACAATTAGTAGTTATTATTATAAATCCAGATCATGTTATTAATTTACAAGTTATATTTCTACTCAATTTCATAATTTATTCCTGAAAAACACATATATCTGAAATTAGGACACACTCTTTTTAGTAATTTTTAATGTGTTAATCCTAATCGAAAATGTTAAATAATGGACATTTTTAACAATCTAAAGTAGTAGTACAGTTTTGAAAACCCTCAACTTTTTAACAAAGTACTAGATCTTGTTTGTTCTTCTTTAGGACATTGGTAACTTTTTCATATGAAATATTTGATACAATTTAACTAACGTTATTGGTTAGGATGAAACCACCGTGAGTATTAACTTGGAATGTATAATAAATAAAAAGTAAATTTCTAAGAGTTCTAATATTAATCGAAACTGTTATTCTATTTTTTTACAAAATGCTTACTAATGAGATTCTGAAAATGATTAACCCCAGTAGAGTTTTATCTCGATTTAAAAGTTCAGCAGACGCGTTATCCTTCATATCCATTCATTCATTCTATAATAAGTA
Organism: Homalodisca vitripennis; assembly: GCF_021130785.1. Lineage (NCBI taxonomy): Eukaryota > Metazoa > Arthropoda > Insecta > Hemiptera > Cicadellidae > Homalodisca > Homalodisca vitripennis. The sequence continues at coordinate 105,389 of NW_025776935.1, read as the reverse complement.
AAATTATTATTTATTACACAGATAAATTTTATATTTTAAATGATACTGGAATCGAATAAGACGTTTTCCATTACTATATAACTTCAGATTACTATTTATTTTTAATTACACTACAGAATTACTTCCAGAAGAGCAATCTGGTGTTAATTCAAGGAACTAATTGAACAATTATAGACCATATTTCTCTTTAAACTTCCCACAATCTGTGTTTTAATTTATCTAATTTCAACAATTAAACATAATTCAGTGAGGTATTTTCATTAGTTAGCTAGTACACACCTATTTCAACTCATTTTCAATGTTTTACATACTTATCCATGCAAGAAAGATTGTTTTAAGATACAAGTTCAAAATTCTTTTCATAAACAATCTTTTATCAGCTAAGTAAAAATAATTAATAAATTAACTATATGTAAGGAAGATGAGAAGGAACATTGTATACGAATTCTCCCTGTACTCTTTGGGTACAGAGAGGATCAAAATCAGATGAAAAGACTAAGTTAGTAGTTTCTGCACAAAAATTAAAGTGGGACTTTACTTAAAATTACTAAATAAGACCAAAATCCAAGGAAATAATAATGCAATATTAAAATTTAATTAATTTAATTTCCAACAAGAATGCCTTGTGCTGTGATCGATAATCACTAAAGTATGATGTAAAATAAATTGTGTAGCAAGATATAGACGAGAAATTTCGATTTCTAAAATATAAGAGTAACTCATCCATGTGATTCCTGCCTGGTCCTGCCTATGGACATCGGATCGTATTCCTGGTGGTGCTTCTCTCCGACGAGCTGAGAAATCAGCAACTTTTGAGAACACTACAACATAAAAATTTGACATAACCAACAAAGTTTTAAATGGGAGTACCTGTAAAATGGTTCTAGAGAATACACTTTTGAATATATTTCTAATATACTAGCCATTATTCTTTTACCCTAATGATAATTTGTTTATTAAAAAAATTACAATATTTATTTAAACATTTACAGAATTTGGTTATGACATACCAGGGTCTATTTAGGTCGTATTATTTATTCCGTTTTAAAGTCCAGTTCATTTCAATTTTATATCATAACCACACGCACCAAATACATTTTATTGATGAGCACGAAATCGTAAGAGTTGGTGTTCAAAAAGGCGTTGATACTACGTTACCATACAACTGTCTAGTATTTAGTACCTTTTCGTACACATAAAACTATAAATACTTTTTTAGTGAAATAGGAAGTTCAAGTTAAAACAGTTTTGTATAAAATAGTAATTATGTTTTCCTCAAACATTTTAAATTAATGTTACCAAATGTAGAATTTTCATAAAAATTTACGAGTAGAAAACTTCCATTAATTTTTTTTTATGTACAGATCACAATTAAAAATTAGTTAAATGATACTGTATCTAATATAGTACATAGCCAAATGTCAATACCATTTATGTATTGTCGAGAAAGTATTTTTAAAACGTAAAAAACAAACAAATATTAAACTTAAAAGATTATATTCAATCACTCAAAGAATAATTAACATATTAACAATAAACTAAACTCACACAGCACGGCTTTCACTGATCAAGCTCTGGGAGATCACACCATACACTCCCATCCATAATCAGATCAATTAGAACTATGTGATGTTCATGGGACGTGGTGCAAAAATTATATTAGAAATTAAACAGATGCTCACATTTCTGGCAATATTATAAACATGAGCGTGTTAATAAACAGGATAGTTTACAGTCACATATGTGTTTTAATATCGTACTTGTTTTCTAGTTTTAACCACGATCACGGAGTCATCATGTTACATTTTACAGAATGCGATATTGTGGAAAACTCTAGTTAGAAAATATTAAATCTCTCTTAGGTTTACGATAAGTATCTTATTTTGACAATAGGCTTCGTATCATATTGTTTTCTAAATCTAGTTAATTTTAAAGTATATTCAAGCAAATCACGTTTCCGTAGCATTGTTTAGTACTGTTATAGTTCCATTGAAGACATTTCACTCTTCTACAATAAAAAAAATAGTAACCACGATTTATGTTACTCCCTGTACTTCACACTGTTGCAGGGTTTGACGTGGGTTGTGCTGAGTAACTGGCTGCTCCTTGGCTATCTGGAGGACTCTCAAAGACGGGCTGATCACTCCGAGGTACTGCGGCTTGAGCGTGGCTGAGGTGAAAAAAAATTGAGATAAATATGTATCCAAAATTATTGCTAAGTTATTTATTATTTAATAAACGCGAATAAAAATATTTTCAAGACATAGTAGAGACGTTTATTGCATATTATTGTTCAGAGAGTAAAAATATTCATAAGTGAATTGATTTTGTAGACTTTGGTGTCATAAACTAGAAGTACTGTTTACTTCACCAATTATAAAATGTATTATTTGATTGATCTTACATTTGTAACTATAATTTTAAATCATGAGTGTCCCCCTTAATTCTGTTGGAAAGTCAAATTAACTCTCAATAAAGAGAGTTACACAATTATTACATACGTTTTAATATTAGTGTGGCTTAGTTTATTTTTTACATTAACCTAAGTTGCAAACTCAAGCCATTTTTGAACGGCTGCCATTTTTGACTCGGTTATCCGTTTAAGGTCGGGTTTGCGGCTGTCTACTCTACTAATAAAGACCTTTTATTTGATATGCATATCAACCTATGCTACAATTAAGATTTTCTTCTGACTCCTGGCAGGCCGTCCGCCTGAAGAAGTAGCGGATCACTGAATATGTGATAAAATAGATTTTTACGTCTAGTAACTTTGTGTAAGGTTTTATAGTTCTATTTTAAATATTTTGAAAAATATTTAACTGACCCAGGACTTTTTTGACGCCCTGTATATATATACTTGAACCAGGAGTGCAAAAACGAGGGCAAAGCTTGCGAAAAGCGCGCGAAGCGGCGGGAAGTTGCTAGTCCATATATAATACTGGACATTAAAATTTCCTAATTTATATTTTTCTACTTATGCTTTGTTATACAACAATTTATTTTAACAAGCAAACATATGAATTCATTACATTGTAGTATTATTTTGTATTTCTTCTTCGGTTATTGGATGACCGTTATCGAAGCCTCTCATTAGTGAAGCTGAAAAAAATTAAATTTCTATATTTTCTATATCTTTCGAATTCTTTCTCTGTCTATATGTCAATCCATCCATATTATATCTTGTAAATATTCTGATCTATATACTTAAAAATCTTATATGAAGCCTTGTTTCAATATATTTAACAATGAGTTCAATGGTGGTTCATTTCACTCCAATGGATATGGCTTAGTTTTTGTAAATGTTTTGCATTGGACTCATTTGTAACTATGATGTAAAAGGGAAAAAAGCAGAACAAATGAATTAGTAAATTAGCTGAATTGAATCATACGAGATGTTAACACGTGAAATATTAACACATGCAACGTATTCATAATGGAAAATGAAAGATTAATACAGAAAAATCAGGTCTAAAAGTGTGTAACAAGATTATATTACCGTAATTTTGTAACTTTGAGTAGTAGTAACCTTGCTACCTGACCATAACTGATATTATTTAAAACCTGATGTAAAATTAAACTCATTGGATAAATTTTAAAGTATCTTGGAATCTTCGATTCTTATCTCGGAAAAGATCATCTGTAAAATTGTAAGTAGAATATTTTGTGAATCAGTCTTCCATAGAAAATAAGGAATTATATAGTGGTGCATGTTCATCAAGGGAATTTTCCTGAGCGTTACTGAAGTGTATTACTCAGTACACTAAAACAGTTTCTTTTTGTCTTCTGAGGGATGCAAAACTGTATTTCAGACTTCTCAACAATAAAATTACGTATCAACTTTAAACTTTGCACACAATTTCAGTGAAGCCTTATTCATGACACCTGGTGTGGCGTACTTGTACATTGTTGTAATTAAAGTGATTGTGGAATAAAATATGTTCAATAACTGGAGGTTCCCAGCGAATATTAAAATTGAGAGCTTTTCTTGTTTATAATAGTTTTATTTGAGAAGTCTTTTTCATAAAAAACCCGGTAAGTGCAATTTATATTTTAAGTAATGTACTTCTAAGGATGAATATTCCCGAAATAGAGGTATGCAGTACTTGAAACCTCTTATAACCTTTTAATATTTTCAACGACAAAAATCAAAATTTCAGTTTTTAAAACTAAATTCCACCTTTCTTCGTCACTTGTAAAATATTATTTTTTAATTTGACCTAAGATTTATTACTACTGTTATTGTTGACTACAATCACTTTGGTAATAGTGTAATTCTGCAGAGTGCTCTCTCATTTTCAGCTAAGGTATTTTTCTAGTTTGCCATGAAACAGAAATAAAATTATTATTAGTTACATTAACAAGTAGAAGTTTGAAAGTTGTATTATATCTAACAAGGCATTTATATTACTTTATAACATTGATTGAATATGTCTTATTTCTTGTAGTGTGAGAGAAACATCTGGTGTTAAATTTATTAACTAAGTGAATCAATCGAACATTATATGTGCCCATATTTCTCTCAAAAATGGGCACCACATTTTAAACAAATTTTTAAGTATAATAAATAAACATAATGTAATTAGCATTTTTATACATAAACACCTAGCATAAACTGATTTCAACTCTAGATTAAATATATCCTATTGAAAATTGCCAGAAAAATGTCTTATATATATAATTTAAGAAATATTTCTCCTTTTACTTTTTAAAATTTTAGCAAATATGTTTGAGCAAATACAAAGTGTTACTTAGAACTGCGAGATGAACTTTTCAAAATTCTAAATCGATTCTCTCTGCACGCTTTGGGTACAGACAGAATTAAAAACAGACACCAGTTCTTTCTTTATTTTCATAAAAGGTACAAAATGTTATTATGTTAAGTATGATTTTCTTGAAACATGAAACATGAATGAAAACATGCATAATAATTAAATAAAATTTACTTTATTATCATTGCCATATGAAATGTTCGTGTTTTGTGCTGTATTTAATACTTGTTAAAACTGAGATGTAAAGTACAGTACTTTGGTTAACGAGAGATATTATGAGAATGAACTTAGAACTCTAAGGTATAAAGTGACTAATCCATGTAAAGCCTGGTCCTGGTTTTAGCCATTACATCTTATTCTAGCTGATGTTCCTCTTACGTGCTAAGTGTTGAAAGAATTCTAAATCCAAAGCTTTTGAATTATCTAAATATTACCTGACCTTTCATTATTATGGATATTAAATAGTATTTGTAAGTAAATTTGACTTGTTTACATAAAGGTTCTCTTTTAGCGACATTGTTTCTTTACGTCAAAACTAGTATATTACTAACATTAAACAATTTTTTCTTGTGTGGTTGCCTATCCATATACATACTATAGAGAGCAGCAAGTGTTTAAAATATAATATATTGAGTCTATCATAGGTTAGGTTGTATATGGTAATAGATCCAAAGTGCATATAGGTTATAGCTCCTTGGAAAAATTTAAACTGTTTCCCCCCTGTACGCTTTCGGTACAGAGTGAGTAAAGTAGCCTAGAACAAAAGCTTAGCAACTTCTACATAAGACGAACGAAACGGGATTTTTTATTAACTTTAATAATTACAGTAACAAAAAACAAGAATGGAATCTTAAATAAATAATCTTAAATAAATATTAAGAAATTATAAGTATGTACATTAAGTTGTGATAGGTATACTTTGTAATCTCGTTATTATTACATATGAACTGTTCTAATGTTTTTTGCTGTGATTATTAGTTGCTAGAAAATATTATATAAACTGCTTTGGGTAGTTAGTGAGATTGAGAGTAGATATTTTGATTTAAAAACAATTAAAGTACGTCACTCATCCTTGTAGGTCCTGCTCCTGGGCATCGCATCCTGCCCTGGTGTTGATTCTCCGAATTACTGCAAGTTTAAATAATTTTTAACAAGAAAAGTGAACTACCAAAAATAATTAAAACGTTCTCTTTTTGTTTCTATGGAAATCTGTAATTTTAATACACATAACTGTTGGGTATATTTCAGCTGTTTCATTTATTTCTATATTAAATATTTTAGGTCCTACGTATTTTTAGTTCACATCTTTTTCCAACGTTTAACCGACCAACCTACAGGAACTTTTACCAATTCTTATTATCTGATTGGTTGGCTGATATGTATATTCTGTAAAGACAAACGTGGAATAAAACAGGATTTTAAAGATTTTTGTCTGTACTAGGTTATAGTGTGTGGTATAAAATATCCAGGGAATAGTATTCGATATATCGTTTGTGCTGTTGTTCATTTACGTATAAAAACCTATGTATATTTAACAAATATTGTATGCAGTACTTTAAGTAATCTAAATACTCAGCACTTTTCAATTTCCTTACAAAATTACAGCTATTAAAAGTCTTATTACACGAGTGACAGTCACTAACGTAATTATATAAACGCTTAACTCATAATATATAAATTGTATTAACTTGCATAATATTTTGCATTACAGAGGATTAATTAAATTAGCTGAAGCGTTTTTTTACAAAGCTGTCTGGTTGTCATAAAGATCTATGGATATTTATTGAGAAGAATAAATTACACTTTCCCTAAAATAAAGATTACATTAAAATTGGAGTTGAATACCGTTAGAAAACGGGTGCCAATCCCCAAGCTTAAGAGGTTTTCACATTTATTAAAATACCTGCATGTCTAAAAATATTTAATGACAGTGGTGATATCTGAAAATGGTTGAGAACTTTGTAACTGGGAGTTTGTGAGCCGATAGAGGGCAGTGCTTGAATTATTAAAGGCTGCCAACGGGAAAATTTTCCTCGGGTGATGGTTAACATTTTGCGTATTAGTTTTTTAATTTTTTAGAGACTGGGACTCAGACTAGGGAAGCTGCTAGAGGCTAAGATACTCACAGAGGATAATGATGCTTACCTAAGCATGCCACCCCAATACCTAAACAATTTTGCAGAGTGTGGTCTTAGTGATTTCGTTATACATGTAAAGATGGAGACTTCTATAAACATAAAGACGGTATGAATCTGAAAGCCAAATTCCTCCCAGACTTTCGTAAAAGTTTGCAGAAATCTACTTTTCCAATTATTCCTAACATTAACATGATTGATTCAAATATTTACATGTAGATCATAACCTTTTTTATGACACAGGAAATCATATGTATATACCTCTTTATTTACCGGCATTTATTTCAAGATTTTGAATTATATCTAACCACTCCGTTTTAGGTACGTTCTGCGATATCTACTCAATAATTATTATAAATATTTGGATGGTAATATCCATAATTTAATTTAAGCTTTAAATACTTTGCCTAGTAACTTATAAGCAGGTTCTCCTGTTATCTACATTAACTTTAACACAAGACCGCTACAGAATATCACCGTGTAAAAGCTCATCGCGTGACACAGTGGTGGCGTAATGGGGTTGATAAATACTTACATCATGTTAATACTTGAAATGTTAAATTAAAATTGTAACAGCTATTCACAATCAGACAATATGAAGTGGACAAAAATTCGGACTGTATATGATGGTTGGCTGACATTGATTGAACATTTATTTACGTATAACTTGTTTTTAAGTGTACTAAGCAGATAAAATAAAATTCTAACTTTTCACACTTTCTTTCTCTCCTATTTCGAGCTCCACAACAACTGGCATAAGTATTGATTGGTTTATTTTTAGGGTAAATTTTTCTAGCGATATCCAGGTTGAGTGGATAATACTAAGCAAATTGGCTTTAAACTTCTGTACTAACAGACCCATTCCATAGAAGTGCTCTTAAAAATAAAATAATGTTAAGAACTATTTTAATATTTAAGTTATTTTATCTGAGTGTAGAAGGAACCTTCGCTCGGGAGATGTTACTAAATACAAGGCAACATCTTAATTTTAGTACGCGTAAACTGTATTGTAGGGGATATTGTATTATACAGGAAACTTTAATAAATGAATATTGTGTTTTATTAATTCAATAAAATTTAAATTATCTGGCAAGTGGATGCACTGATGCTGTTGTAAAGCTCTCATTGCTTACGAAGACGTGTGAATCGGTTATGCAGGCAATGGTTCAATCCAGCAGGGTGCCCCCTCGATTTTAGCTCAAGCATTATTCTCCAAAACGATATATTAAATTTATATTTAATCAAGAAACCGAAATTAAATTATTATTAGGTATAAAGATAAAGTTCAATATTTAAATGTAAAATTGGAATTTAATTAGACATTGTTAACACTGTCTAATTTTAGTAGACCCTTTATTTCCTCTTGTACTGTGGAAGAGAGATCTGGCGTGAATTTCAGTAACTATCAGAATGAGTTACAACTTCTAGGACATATTTATGTAAAAAGATTTTTGAATTGAATTAAATTATTAACTTTTACTAATGTAAAAAATTATATCGTTTTTATATATTAAATTTAAAGAATTAACTAAATTCACTTCATTACAAATATCTTGCTTCATAAAAATTCTAGCAAGATTTCCATAAAACAGTAAAGTTGAAAAATGTTTCTCATCAAAGGATATATAAATATTTGTAATAAAACTATTTGAAAATTCACAAAATATTTGGTCGACTGTATTTTTAATACAATATTGATAACTGATTCTCCCTGTACTCTATGGGTACTGAGAGGATTATACACAACACCAAACACAAATTAGTGGCTTTTACACGAAACATAAAAATATATTGTGTTACTGATAGCAATACTGATGAACAGTTCCAGTGCTTTTAGCTGTGAGTAATAGTCTAAAAAAATAGAACAAAAATTGCTTTGGGTAACGAGAGATAGGGAGTAAAATAATTTTAATTAATAAAGAATGAAAGTTACTCATCCAAGTAAATCTTGATCCTGGTCCTGCTTCTGGCTGTCCCGCCGTGTTCCTAGTGGTACTTTCGGGGCTTTTTGTGAATTGAACAAAGTTTGAAAATTGCAGCGACATAATACTTTAGAATTATTTACAAACATTAAATTGTATCAATGCCATGTTGTTTCCATGGATATAAAATAATATTTTATGTAAACTGCTGCTTAAGTCCCACCTGTCGCTTTTTATTGCTGACTTCACGACTACTACCAACACTAAACAGAACGCTTGTTATCTGACTACCCCATTATTGTTTAAACACAATAGTCAGAGACACTATTCGTCATGATATTTTATACTATTGTTCATTATTCTATAATATGTACATTTAAATTTCAAGAAATACTTCAGCAAATAATGTAACTATAATTCATCAATAATCATATTTCTGTTTATATTATAAATGCAAACTTTTTTATGTGTTATAGTCACGTTAAACTTACCGGACAGATTTAACTAAATTTGATATGTCCATTACTTAGGTACAAAGGAAACATGCCCATTTGTATTTAAAAGTATTCCCTAAACACTTTCATGAAATTTTTATTTCATTTTAAATCTCAAACATGTATTTAAATATAAAATAAACAATATAACATTAAGCTGTTAACCATATGACACAACGCAATTTATTCACATTTTTTTTTTTATTTCAGTAAATAAACGTCAAATGTCATATTAAGATAAAAATAGTCATGACAATTAGTACGATTTTGTATTTATATAGATGTCACCAATAAAATATTTAAACAATTTGCATATTATATCTTATACTATCCTTATATTTAGCTTGTTTTACATTTCCAAAAAACGTATTTAATAGGCAATAAAGTCGCATTGTGAGAAAATACTGTACGTTGACTCATCATCATACACTAGCAATAAATTTCTTATGAACTAATCAAATCATCGTTCCTCATAATTAATGTAATACCTCAAAGTAAAGTTGACACCGTAGATATCATTAATTACATATGATGTAAGCGTATCAAGTAATTAAGCTTGTAATTAATTCCTAACGAGCCTTGAAAGAATGGAAGTTTATAAAGGAGTATAATATCTCAAATTGTGATTTAAAGCAATCTAGATAAGATATTACATGTTGTATTATTATAAGCTAACTAATCTAGTTATTAAGAAAATAGACTCAAATTTATAAATTAATTATATGATTAAATGAACCAATTAAAGAATGTTGTTAAAACATTTGTATCTAAGAAATAAGGTAGCAAGACAGTTTATCATGCACACGTGATACACGTAAACGCCAGATATGGATAATAGGTCAGAATATATAGTGGAATGATAAATATCCTAGCATTTATGTGTACATCTAAGAGCACAATGATCAACGCAATGCATTTATTGACTAAAATATTGGTATGATGCAATACCTAACTATTAAATACTTGTGGTAATAACTTAAAAACACGATTACTATCATTTAGGTACATTTTCAAAAACTAAGGTTATTTCTAAATCATAAACAAACCTTTATCCTTGCTGGGCGAGATATTAAATCTTTGAACATTTATATTTTGGCAACTTCTTTTTTAATTTATAATCTAATGATAAATAATAACTCAACTTTTTGCTTGTAAAGCCTTTATGAACGGCTTTTTTGTAGTGTGCGTTTTAGAATGAAAATCGAAAAGAGGAATTTTCAGATTTATACTTTTCTTAAGAGTTTTTGATGAGGGAGTTAAGCACAAAATATATATTATTACAATTTTGTTATATTTTTTATCAATTAAATTAAATTCGATGTCAAAATTCAAGACCATCTTCCCATAAATTAAATACAGTTTTTTTTTGTAAATAAAATCTTGCTACGTACAATTTCAAAATTTTAAGGAAAATCAGGAAAAAATTATAAGGGATCACTGAGTACGGCATTGATCTGTGAAAACCCCTTGAACAAATAAAAACATCCTAATCCTGTAGGATTTTTCAAAGGTAAATCATTGAGATATATTTGAAATAATGTGTAGCACACTATACACTGAATCAGCAAGGTATTTTAACAACTCATTCACAGCTTAAGATTAGATAAGGCCCTTCCTACTAAAGGGAGTAAACAATCATCCTTAATATTACAATAGACAAACGATCTAGATTAACACAACAATCTAAGCCAATAACCTGGTCAGTTGGGGTACCTCCGGTTATTGCGAAACAGATTATCCTTAGGATGCAGGCTAGCCCATGTGAGGATGAGTATTTAACCACCAGACAACAGCCCCAAACGTTAGTCCAGGTCTAATTCCGGAGATATAAAGCCCCTACAATAGCTCAGGCTGAAAATCACAAGACTCTCAGATCGAAAGACTGCACTGCATCAATAACTATATTCCTCTCGCAGTTGTAGTCCCTAATTCAGTCACCTGTCCACAACATTTAGAACTTAACTAGAGACATGAACTTGACAGTAGAGCCTCCTGGGCAAAAAATTACCGATGGCCCCCAGTGTTACCCCCTTCCAATTGTGACAATTACATCCTAGGCCAGGCTAGCACTAAGACCAATTCTATAACAACAGTTTACTGCTTTCTTTGGGGTTGCATTGGCCGATTCCGTAACTGTGGTTTTATAAACTTTCCATTCACAAGAATTGACATGTCAACTCATCTGTATATACCTGTGGGAAAAGACCTCTCCTGTTACAGACCTAAATAGGTTGTTCATAACAAGGAGAAAGGACGCTACCCTATGGCTACCTTAAAGCGTCCTTTTCACTAAAACTTTCACCAAAAACTGTTGTGGTAACATTTATAACTATTAGTAGGACCCTAAGATCAAGAAAACTTCTATACAAATGAATTTTTAATATATATATATATATATATATATATATATATATATATATATATTACAAGTTTAGTTATTTAAATCTGGAAATGGAGCCTTGAAAAATTAAAAAAAAACATTACAGTGCGTTTGAATGATTTCTTATCATTTCTTATCAGCTCCTTAGTAAAATATATATGTAATTTACACATTGCTCATTGCTTGAAAGTTCTCTTAGAATTTAAAACATGCCGAGAAGCATTTCTATCACTGCATAAAAATATCAGAGCAGTTTTTATATTTTAAGATATTTTTTGTAATGCAAATAGCAAACACAGTCATTAGATTAAACTCTAATGCTTTAAGGAATTAAAACAAACATAACTTAAGGAATTTACACGCGTGTAAGGGCTCAGAACTAAAAGTATTTATTCTGAATATTTAATAAATGCTTTATAACCTGATGTGATTAAAATGTTAGTCTCAGAAATAAAACTAGTAATATATGACTTAGAATAACGAATAAATAAATAAACAGTATACTTATTTAATAATTTTTTAAATGTATTGATAATTTTAGGAAATTCACATTACTAAACAAAGTTGTGTACTGGGGTCATTCGGGTAATGGTTTAAATGGTGTCCACTCAATTTAGAAGTTCAGCTCACCCGTTTGTATTTGAATGATTTATTCTAGTTTGCCATGAAAAAACAGTTAAACAATTATTTGTTACAGGGAGGAGAATATTAGAAGATAGAAATGGATTTTAACTTTTAATTATGTACAATTTAATTTGATATATCTTATCTCTTATATTATGGATGCGTGCTCTGGTGTATGTTTACTTAACTAACTGAATAACTTAGGAATTATAGACTGTATTTTTCTGCATAAATATTTGAAACCGTATTTAATTCATTAGTTTTAAATATGAAACATAAATTAGTTGGGTATTAATAATGTTAGCCAGTTAAAATACGCTCATTTCAAGTAAATTAAATATTTAGGCTGTACAAAAAATCTAGAAAGTTGCTGAAAGACGGACGTTAGAAAATCCTTCTCATAACAAATTAATTATTCTTCATGAACTATATTAAACCGATCCTAAACTGCTGTAACTTCTGGTTTACATATAAAACAATGGATCAGCAAAATAGTAATAGATTTAATATTTTCAAAGCTTTGATTGATAATAGTGATGACATAGATGAAGACAAGAACTATTCACCCTCAGAATGTTCAGAGAGTTCAGACTCAGAATATCAAAGAAGATTAAAAATCAAGAAAAACAAGAGCCCACATAAAGTTTACATGAATAAAGGACTACTGACTGTTCAAGCATCCACCTTGACTTTTAGGGTTGATTCAGCTGAAAAAGAGGCCCGGATTGTTGCTCCTGCTGCCCCAGCGACCTCCCACGGCCTGATGGAGATCTCCGATGGCCCATTGGAGACCATCCACGGCCTGCCGACTACATCTCGACCCAGCAACGCCGTGTCACCCGGGTCAGGAGAACAGGGCCCGGGTGAAGTCGGGATTACCCCCGAGAGCTGCCAGGGTGCGGCGACCAAGTGCCAGGAGAACCCACGCCGGTCGGAATCCCAAAAATGCCTTTCCAAAGGCCACCTTACACCACAGGGGACTTCTGCTCCAGTTGCCCAGCTGATGGATCCAGCTACTTCTGAGACCAACTCTGGAAATTCAGGCCGTCCCGCCGCGTGTCTGCGGAAACGACAAGCGGCTCCAGCTCCGATTCTTCCGCCGAAAAGCCGACGGACGGACACCAACGCAGGCGAAGACATGGACGTCGAGCGAGGGCCACGCATTCCTCCCATCATCCTGGACGTCCCCAAAGGATGGGCCAGCCATGCTGTTACCATCAAACAGCTGGTTGGGGGCGACCTGGAGGCAATCTGCACCGCTCGGACGCTACGGCTGAAGACGAGCACCGTGGCCCACTTTCGGCAACTACAAAGGTACTTACAGGAACAGGGGCTGAAGTTCCACCCTTTCGCCATGACCACTGAGCGCCTCCTCAAGGTGGTGATCAAAGGTCTCCCAGCCACCCTATCGCCGGAAGAGGTCGTCGAGGCTTTCCAAGGTGATGGCTATGGCATCGTGGAGGCCAAGCTCCTGATGACAAGACGTGGACAACCGACCAGCCTGTGGCTCATCACCCTCCGTGGAGGCGATGGGCTCCGGCCTCCTACTGATGTCTACACCGCCCGGACTCTGTCCTTTGCAGGCTGGAGGTCAGGAAGTACACCAGGCCTAGTGGACCAGTCCAGTTCCACCGATGCCAGGGGTTTGGGCATGGCTCCAGCCACTGCCACCGTGAGCTCCGGTGCGTACGATGCGGTGATAATCATCCGTCCAGCCTCTGCCCGAAGGAAGCTTCAACCCCGGCCAGATGCTGCAATTGTGGAGAGGTCCACTCTGCCAACTACCGTGGGTGTGTCACCTTCAAAAACGAGAAGCAGCTCTCGTATGCTGCCGTTGCCAGGAGGGTTCAGGGGTCTGTACCTTCCAGGAATGAGCTTGCTAAGCCTCGAGAAGCTCCTGCTCCTGCCCCTCCTGCCACCGTAGATGACACCGCGGAGCCCTCCAATGAAAACCGGGAGGGAGACGACTTCGAGATGGTAAGGCGTCGCCGTCATCGCCCAGCTCGGAAGCCGGAAAATCGGGGGGCTCGTTCTCGTTCAACTCCGAAGACCTCAACCTCCGAGACACGTCAACCCCCTGCCACTCATCAACTAGAGAACCCAACAATCGAGAACACTCCTGCCCCTGCCAGACCAGCACTACCCAGGCCCACACCGAGATCTCGTGCTGAGCCACCTAAGCCTGCTTCCAGCCCTGAACTACAAGCCCAGCCGCCCACACAAAACATCACGCCGACTTCTCACCCAGCTTCCCACCTGCCTCAGGATCTCAAGGTAAGATTAAATCAGATTCTTTCTTAGCTGACCAACATAGTGGCGTTGATGTCACGCCTCATGGACACGATGTCCGCTACCGTCCATGGGTAAGCTGAGAGTTGTCAACTGGAATGCCGACGGGCTGGCAAACAAGCGGCTGGAACTCAGTCAGATACTAACTGAAATGGATGTGGACGTTGCTCTTCTACAGGAGACTCACTTTAGGGCGACAGATCGCTTCAATATCTCCAATTACCAGATATACCGCACCGATAGGCAGATGCAGAACAACCGACCCGGCGGAGGCTCGGCGATCATGGTGCATCGCCGAGTGACCCATCGTCTCCTGGCAGCAGTCCGTGCCCCAGGAGCTGAGATCACCCGGATTGCCATCCACTACAGCGGAGCCAAACTGGAGATTGCCTCCGTCTATAATCCACCTAGAAACACTCAGCAAACTCGCTGCCTTGATGCCCTGCTGCGTTGTGGTTACCCTGCCCTTGTTGCTGGGGACCGCAATGCAAATCATCTGGACTGGGGATGCCGGAACACCAATTCCAACGGCAGAAGTCTCCACCGTCTCCTGGACAACCGACTACACATCCAACTACTGACACCTGAGGAGCCCACGCACTACAATCACAATGGACGGCACCTCCCGGACCTCCTGGACATCGGTCTAGCTGGCTCGCTGGACGGACACATCGAGGTGTTTGCACTGTCTGATCTCTCGTCAGGCCACGTGCCAGTTGTCTTCGACCTCTCGGACGACGGAGCGCCACCATATCCTCCTACTCGTCCCACAAAGATCAACTGGCACCACTTTGCAAACCACCTCGCTGACAGACATCGGCCACCACCAACTCCTGCCGAGTCACCGGACCAGCTAGACCGACAAGTACACGACTTGACTTCCATCCTCCAAGAAGCTATGACGGCCTCGTCATCTCCTCTCTCCCGGACTGACATCACTCCACCTCTACCCGAGGAGTTGAGAGAGGAGATTCGCCTTCGTCGCAGACTGTGAAGGGAGTATCAGCAGTCCAGATGTCCCCACGCCAAGCAGACCTTCAACCGCCAGGCCAGGAAGTGCTCTCGTCTCCTGGCTGAACACAGAGCGGCTGCGTGGGATGACTTTGTGGAACATCAAGCTGACGGTGGTGTCGGCGGCATCTGGTAAATCTCCAGGGCACTTCGAGGGGAGAAGAAGACCAACCGACCACTTCATGGACAGCGTGGTATTGTCTACTCCCCTGGAGATCGAGCAGAGGCCTTCGCCGACACCATGGAAGATCAATTCTCCCCACACGCGGGTGTCTACGACGTGCGAAATGATTGAAAACTTCCTGGAGGAATACCAACCTGACGAAGACGACCTACTGCCCACTGTGACTACACTTGAAGTGCAAGACCACATTCGCCGCCTTCGCCCGAAGAAGGCCCCTGGCCCGCACTCCTTAGGAACTCCAGCATTGAAGAACCTGCCGGCTTGGGTGATCGTCACGATCACCTGCATCTTCAACTCATGCTTACGCCTGGCTCACTTCCCGACCACCTGGAAGGATGCCAAGGTGATCATGATACCCAAGCCCGGCAAGGACCCTCTCTTCCCGGAGAACCACAGGCCGATCTCCCTCCTGCCTGTGCTCTCCAAGATTCTGGAGAAGATCGTCTTGGCGAGATTCCCTGAGGAGTTCTTCACGTCTATCAGGACAGAACAATTCGGCTTCCGCACCGGCCACTCCACCACCCTTCAGCTTCGCAGAGTCCTGAAAAACATCACCGGAGCTTTAGGAAGGAAGCACCACTCCACTTCGATCCTGATAGACGTGAGCAAAGCCTTCGACAAGGTGTGGCACGAGGGACTGCCCTTCAAGCTGTCATTGTCTCCATTGCCTGGCAGGATTTTCCGGCTGCTCCGTAGCTATCTCCACCTCCCGAACTTCTCCGTCAGCGTTGCCCGATCCACCTCCGCGACCCGCCCAGTGACATCTGGTGTGCCACAGGGATAAGTCCTCGGCCCTATCCTGTACCTGTGGTACACAAACGATTTTTCCGGTCGCTCCGAGAGTGCAGCTTTCCCTGTACGCGGACGATGCGCTCCTCACGGCCACTTCTGCCAACCTGAGGATGGCTGGGTTCTACATCCAGTGGCAGCTGCACCTAATGGAGCCCTGGTTGACCAAGTGGAGGATCAAGGTCAACGTTGACAAATGTAAAGCCATAAACTTCACGAGGAAAAGGAGACAAGCGGACGGCCGTCACCTGTCACTCAACGGCGACGACATACCGTGGAAGACTTCAGTCAAGTACCTGGGGGTACTCCTGGACTCCAAGCTGACCTTCATGCTTGACCCCACGTCAAGAGGATCTGTGGCCAAGCGAGGAAGGGCTTCGGCAGCATCGGCCCCCTGCTCAACTCCACGAAGTTACCGACCAGGACGAAGGTCCTGCTCTACACGGCTCTGATACGACCAGTGCTCACATATGCGGCCCCAGCATGGTACCACCTCACCTGCAAGACCGCAAGGAGGCAGTTGCTCGCTGTCCAGAGCATGTGTCTCCGGCGGGCCACTGGGTCGCCCTGGTTCGTGAGGAACACCGTAGTCAGGGCTTCGTCCAACGTCCCTACCATCATGAGCTTCGTAGAAGGCCTGACATCGAGCCTTGAGGAAGCTGCAGAGTCCTTACCGTGGGATCACAACCGTGAGCTTCGCGCCCAGGAGGTCCCCCAACTGCGTCTTCCCATGGATGACTGATGACATCGACTACAACTTCGACTGCACCACGACACTTCACCCCACTAACAGGTAGCGAAAGCTACTAGGGCTTTGACCCTCGAGACACAAGGCAAAAGCCTAACCGACAGAGGCCTTGAAAGATATGGTGGATCCACCCCCCCCCCATGGTCACAGCGACTTGGACTTGGACTAACTTGGACGATGTGTTGGAAATGGTTGTAAACTGATTCTTCCTGCACACTTAGAGTACTGAGAAGATATAAAAACATAAACCTCAAGTTCTTTTTTAGCTCACAAAATATACGAAAGTTATTTGTTGATCAAGATGATCTTCCTCATTGTAAAAACCCTGCTAATTTAAAAAGCGTTGTAACTAAATAGAAACTGTTTGACTGTTCACTGTAAATTTAAACTGCAATTATATAATTACTTAGGGAAGGAAAATACTATTTTAAAATAATAAATAAATTAATTTAAAATGAGCAATGATTTGGAAAAAGTGTAAAATACAAGTTTAATTATATCTATTTTAATTTTGAAATATTTTACCGTGATTTTTTTGAAATTATTAGCACCTGTATATGGCTTATAAAATGAAAACTATAACGGTTTTCATTTCTATTCCGCAATGTTCAAACCAGTACCCTAACACTAGCAGGTTAGTCACACTAGCTTAATTAATTATCCATACTCATTGCATAGATAAGCTATTGCTCAGTATAAATTGAAACATATTAGAGTATTTTAAAATAATAAACTGTTTTATATATATATATATATATATATATATATATATATATTTATTTATATAGTCGATTTTGTGCTTAAAGAGGCATTTGATCATATCTGCACAGGACGTAAAGGACCAAATGCATTATCTCTTTATTAAGAAACTACTTCCATTAAGTTATTTTATTTGTAATTTGTAATAAACACGCTTGACTCAGAATAACACAATTTCCATTCATAACTAGCACTTGTGTATATTAAGACTATTGTTAGTAAATAGCGCGTACGATTCGGAACTCAAACTCTGAAGCTTTACGTGGTATAGCTGAATAGGTAAACAGATACGACCAAGACAGTAGAAGATGTCTACCAGGCACATTCTAGTAATATTTCTTTAGCGTGTACCCAATAGATGAGAAGGTGCAGGTATTATAGTCCTGTCCTGAAAAGAATATTATAAAATTATTTAATTCGTTAATTTTTTAATTTATGAAAGCAATAATGGAGTCCAATAAGAAAGTTATTTATTACACTCTCGACAGGAGAGAGTTCTGGTTTACGATTCAGTAACTAATTCTTAAAGTTAAAAGTTATAGTATATTATTCTTTTCAAAGCTACCCTATAATGCTTTTTTATATGTAATTGAAACAGTGTAACATGATATAGTCAATCACCGATATTATTATTTAGCAAGCATACACTAAGTTTACTAAAATTTCAATATTTATTCCATGAAAATACGTCAGAAAGAAGGCGGTTTGACGTAAGTAAGAAAATATATGACACATATTTTCTTGTATTGATTTTTCATCAAATATATAAAAACAGGTCCAATTTCACCACGTGTCACAATTTCGTTTATGTTATATTACAAAAACGATTCTCCCTGTATTCTTTGGGTATAGAGCGGATTGTAAATAGCCTAAAACACAACATTTGCAGTATTTAAACAAAGCTATGACATCCTTAATAAATCTAGAAATCAACTCAATGTAATGATTTACACGTATTTCAAAGTTGTAATTTAATAATAGTGTTGTCAATGCAACTGTTCCGGTTTTCTGTCACTAAAACTAGGATTTGTAAACTGCTTTGGTAGTGTGAGATCGAGGAGCAGATGCTGTGATTTCTAAAAAAATTAAAAAAAGTAACTCATTTGTAAGTTTTGGTCCTGGTCCTGGCCATATTGTATCCTGGAGGAGTTTCCCGGACGAGCTCGAAATAGAGCAATTTTCAACATAAACTGAGCTATAGAAAAATGACTGAACAAACCCTGTATCTTTTTGTTTCTATGGATATACGTAATTTGTATATATTTTACTGTTGGGTATGTTTCAGCTGTTTCCCTATTGTCTTTTAATTTTCAACTGTGCAGGCATTTCTTACGCTGCGGCTATTACTTAAAGGCAAGCAAATTCCCGTATAACATAGTCGTACATTCTCTAGTTACAAATACATCAATAAACATATTTATATCATGCTTGTTTCAAAATCCAAACCACATGCACGTTTGACATGGCATGCTACTATACAGCTACATCTACAAAACCTACATAGCATCCTATCAGATTTAAGTAGTCTGCCATACAATGCACTTTTAAATGTCCACTAAGAATTATTCCTAACGTTACTTCTCGAATTACTAGTAAAATTTTTGAAGGAAACAGGATTATTCCCGATTTTTTACCATCGCTCAGTGATACAATAAAATCAGTCTACGTACATTCAAAGTCTACAATCTGATCTATTCTTCGGGAAAATGACTGAATCAAAATTGATAACTACAATCTAGGTTAAAGTAAACAAAAAAAGCTAAAGCGTTGATACGCTTAAGTCTGGAACTACAACAGCCTTGTTGTGTGTCTATTCCATGCACCCTTACTCTAAAACATGCACTTAATAAAAACTAAATTCTGATTATTACAACAGAACCACAGAATACATAAAATAGCTTTTAAATGTTATAACCATTTAACACAGAATATTCGAAAATTTATTCATGAACTGTATATTACGCTTCTGAAACTAATAGATTTCTAGTAAGCATACATAATTCAGGTTGATCTATTATAGTGCAAATAAATTTCCATTCATGTCAGAAGAATAAAAAATATATTTACTTTATTTTTATACTGATTTTATAACGTTAGTATGCCTTTCCTCTAAAATTCGTGTAAGCTAACTCACATTCGGGCTAAGTAGGTGTTTATAATTTTCATTTTTCTGCAAGTTAAAAATATGTAAACGTACGGCTAGTTAATTACTCAAGAAGGTGCTGTTGCTACTGTGTCGCCAAACATTTAATAAGTATGAGTTTGCTCATTTTTAAGGTTACGTTCTAGTGGGATAATACTTGTATGGGACTTCTACAAACCTAAAATTCCAGAACCTGGAATGTCTGTATTAAAAACGATTCTGGCTCAAATGATTTATATTTTTAGTTGCAAATTTTAATTTACCTAAGTGCACCGTTAAAGACGATATACAGGCATACATAATTAGGTTGAGAAGCCTATTTTAAAAAACACGTATATTTCCGACCTTTATAATTCATCTATGACCTCGACAAAACATTATTTCCATAAATGCCTCACCATTGAAGATAATAAATTTGGTGAAATTTATCCAGCCACTAGAGGCGTGCGCGTAAGAAGAGAAAGCCAGCTCTGAGCCAGCCTCTCCAATCAAAGCCGGTCTATTTCCGGGTGGCACACTTGTCTAGGCTGGCAAGTATCATTGACTCATAGGGCACGAACACTACAAACTCCAACAGTCATCTCCCGCAGTAGATCAGACCTATCGAATTACCTTGCAGAATCTCGACATTTTAAGTTAGTCATGTACCACTCCTGGATATCCATAAGGTTGTACAGATTTAAGTGACATCGGTTTTTTACTGTACCTAGTGTGGGTTCAACCGGAAGGTATAAACCAACCAGAATTGAACCCTCTGGGGAAAGTAAATGTATAAATAAATATTACTGTGTTAGAGCTAGCAGATACATTACATGAATTCTTCATATTTTTTCAAAGGAAATGAGTACACATCTTCAGAGAAGCTAAACAACATTTTCTTGGAAAAACGAGATCTTAGGAACACAATTTATTTTAGGCTTTCTAAATATACATGCTTGAAACTGCTTTCACTTTCATACTTTCTTTATAACATTCCATTTATAGCATGATAGAGACGTAGTAACACACATATAAATACAGTTATTTGAGTTTTTGTAAATCAATAGTTTTATTAGCCTTCAGCTTAAACGGAACAGGTATTTAATAAGTATTCAAATCTATTATTTGAAGCCATTCGTAAATTTAATACCTAAAAATTCAAGTATATGAACAGTTATAATTCCTGAACTGGAAAGAAATTAAACTAATTCAACAAAAAGTTAAATTCTGCAGCGAGTTTTAGGTTTTATTGATACTGTTTTTTAAATTCAAATACTAACGAAGAAGTATTTTTATGTATGTAGTTTGTATTTTTACTATGCGGAAACAGCGTGCACAAACCAGAACTCGAACTCTGGCCCTTGAGTTGATAAGTTGAGACAGAATTATTCAGCTACGTTAGAAGACGTCTACTAGACACATTCTAGTAATTTGTCAGCATTAGCCCAATAGATATGCAAGTGCACCTTTGCATTAATATGCTATAATTATTATTGCTATATAATGCAAAGTTCTTATTATGAAATATAAATTATAATATAGTTCAATCAAAGAGTTGTCAAATTACAGATTTAATATTTAAGTATTTTAAAATAGCAATGGCGTCCTGTATAGAATTACTGGATTGACTGATATTTGTTTTGTGTACAAAGAGAATTACAAAACAATATGGTTTAAAATAATGTTTATTTGCTAACCTGTTCACATTTATATAAATTATTACACGTAAACACTTAAACATGACCTACTCAGGTGATTATTAGTCAGACAGAAAAGTGTATTAGTTGCAAGTATTAAAAGATTAGTTACAAGAACGTTAGATAAAACTTAAGCTAACCAGTAACGAGTAATAGACTTGCGAAAATATGTATTATTTGAAATGTAAATAATAACGAATCAGTTTTATTACACTCAGCCTTATTCCGAGATCGGACATGCACCATCATGTATAACTCATTTTTCTTTATGTAGAAATTTCATTCAAAGTTTTATACCAGTTTTCTGGTAAGCAAGTGAAAGGCGAGAGTGCGATAAAGTTCAATATTATCACTAACGTTTAAAATTGGCTGCAATATGTTATAAATTATTTTTAAACTGTGAATAAAAATGTAACTTGTTAAAATATTACATAATAGTACGAAATTATTCACATATTTATTTCTTCAATATTTTCTCGTTTCCATCATGGTTACCTATAAGAACTTTGCAAAAGTATTCGCTGAAGCTCATCAGAATCCAACCGGTTAACACATACTAATATCAAACACAGTGTTTCTCAAAAATATAAATTAACCTTCATGCAAATGTTGAAATCTAGTCAGTTCGTTTTCGGAATATCGTGCGAACTGACAGACAGACAAAATTAAAATATTTCAAGCCTCACGAGTGATGAGTTTCGCTAAAGCTCAGCGTATTACTAAAGTTTTAAAAATATAACAGAACTAACTTAAGTGGAATATAAGACAATATAAGGACGCAGAGCTGAACATGACGTTAACTATTATCTTTATAAATTAATTTAAATAGTGGAA
Organism: Homalodisca vitripennis; assembly: GCF_021130785.1. Taxonomy (NCBI): domain Eukaryota; kingdom Metazoa; phylum Arthropoda; class Insecta; order Hemiptera; family Cicadellidae; genus Homalodisca; species Homalodisca vitripennis. Next base: position 82,632 of record NW_025776935.1, on the reverse strand, counting down.
TTAAGGGAACAATCTCAAAAAATGGGTTTTGTGATAACTTTTATTTTTAATTAACACGGACATCACTTATAATATTAACCTAAGTTCTGAATTTAATTTTAAGGCAAATACTTTAACAAATATTTTCTAATAACCCAATGAATTTCTAAGGAGCCAGTTTATTACGTCTACTAATAACTATTTTAATACAATAGAAAACTTAAATTTGAACTTAGAGCTAATATAAATTTTAAGTCATCATGCGAGTTACTTTATCTGCATGATTGTCGAGTCGTTTCTCATATATATTGACCATCACAATGTTCCAGTTAGTGAGGAACTGATATGTCTGTGAAGTAGAGTGATGACTATATATTTACCTCAGTTTCCAACCGGAAATGTTAGACTTTCTTCAAAAATCCAGTTGGCAATTTACATTCTTTATTTTAAATATTTCCGTAAGAAATAAAGTTTATAGCATAACTACGTCATGGGCTTAATCAATAACACCAGAAATATTGAATAGCAATCTTAACTAGTATTTATTACTCGTATTTTAATAGGGGAAAATGCCATAACAACTAGGAGTGGGCATTATTTTCAAATATAGCATTTTTGCCTTTTTTTCAGAGTAAAATTTTTATTAATAGTGTAAGTGAACCATGTATAGATGACAAAGGAATCTAAGGAGTTGTTTCTATAACTGTATCATCACAATCGGCAAGTTATAATCTCTTGTAAAGTAAAAGAAAGCTCTGGTGGTAATCTCATAAACTAATTGAATAAACTAAAAGATGTAGACTATGATTCTCCTCAAATCTGAACAACTTTTTTTAGAAATAATTGAGTTTAAACAAATTAACGCAATACGTTTTGAATTTTAATCCAAGGTCAGCTAAAATTCACTATTTTTAAATTTTTAAAAGTTTTTACACTACGATATAATGCCTGAAAAATGTCTCTAAGTCACATTGAAGTAAATAATTCTTCTAGTACTCTTTTCATTTGTTATAAACTATGTGAGAATGGACAATAAAACATTTGGGTTTGGTAAAATAAGTAATTGTAGACTGATTTTTTCTGTACATTTATAGTACTGAAGGGATTTAAAAACCATAAATAACAAGCTGTTTTTGCTGACGCATGAAACATAATTATATGTTAATCAACTTAAGTATCACTACACAAGGAAATAAATTCATTGCAAAAGTCCTTAAAATTAAAATCCTCTTCACCAAAAATGTGTTATAATAACATAGGAATTGTTTCACTATTTTTTTTCTTTAATTGATAATCGCAAGACTAGAATGTATATAGCTTTGGGTAAAAATAATAGTTAGTAAAAATCTTTCAATTGTAAATAATTAAGTAAGTCGTCCATAAATCCTTGTCTCGATCCCGGTCTTCGCCATAGTACTCCTGGTGTAGACTTTCCACGCCCTAATGTCTTTGAACATTAAACTGAACAATTAAAAAAGTCCTGGCCTTTATCAAGCTTTTGGCCATTGCACTTGTTTCTGGTCGCGTTTCTGCAACCTATCGTGGTGTAAGTTTAACCATTTGTATTTATATAAAGCTTTGTTATACATGTCCTTTGTTGTTTCCAACGATACAAATTATGAATAGTACGTACACTGGTTTTTGTTTTGTTTTTGCCTTTACTTGCTTGTTTACTTCATGACTATTAATAACATTAAGTACATGTTATCATTTTATGTTCAATGAAATCTTATGCATTAAATATATTTCAATATTTATGGACGTTATAAACGTAACCTGAATTTTACTTTAAAAATTAATCATTTATAATATAAAGTTTTTCAACAATTCACCTATACTATGTACTGGTTCCATCATTTTAAAATCTTATACAGGAGATTTTTTGCAATTAATAAACTTTAAATATTCTGAGCCAATGTTTAATATAATTTTATTCGTGTAATATGGCCTGTAACAATTTTGAGAGAAGTTCAAAAGTGCACTGTTTTGTATACTACGTAAATTAGGTACGTAAAAGCAACAATCTGAAAAATCCAACTTTTTTTGTAAATAGACAAATTAGCAATACCGTAAACGGTTATATCGATAAAGATCTCAGGCTAATAAGTCTTACAGTAATATATTGACACATACAACCATAATCTAATAAAGGAACAGATCTTTAATATAGGGTGTTATTCAAATGTTTATATGGTAGGTACTCACATTCGTATATAATCCAATAACATGTATTTCGTTAAATTTTTGTTACTACATATGACTAATAAAAAACATTATTTCAGGTAGAACAACCTGATTTCAGATCAGAAATGATGGTACACCTATTCCTACTATATGTTTTGGTACAGAGAGGATGAAATACAGCACAAAACACAAATTATTAGTTCTATACAAAACGAACCTTAGAATGTTATAACTGTAATATAAACTCAAGAAAAAAAATCTGTATAACATGTTAACTGCTCTGGTACTTTGTATAAATATTCGTTAAAACTAAGACCTAAACTGTTTTAGGTAACAAGTGATATTGAGATCATAAACTGTGATTTTAAGTAATGAAATTACCTCATCCATGTAAGTCCTGGTCCTTGTCGTGTTTCTTGCCATCAAATAGTGTTCCTGGCTCTACTTCCGCGACTAGTTGTGAGTTGTACGAACTTTAAAAACGGTGCGACATTTCAATTTCAAATTATTAATTATAAAAATATTAAATTATCTACGTACATTGTTTTCCATGGATATTAAATAATGTTATGCAACCTGCTACGTGGATTTCGCCTGTTTTTCATATTGGTGACGTCACGACTGCTACTAACATTTAAACCCATTTCTTGTTACGCCAACGCAAACATTCTAAGAAGACAAAGATGTAAATAAAATACTATAACACAAGTTTTAACATAATTTTTTCCCTGCCTCCAAATATGTGCTACATAATATTTATACATTATTATCCAGGGTTAATGTTTCAAATGACTTTTCGTACCATTGCTAATGATTATTCGACATTAACGTTCTTTTAAATATACAAATAAATAATATAACCAATCAATTAACACAAATGCATCACTAAAAATATGAAAATATATACTTATATTAAAATGTAAAAATTTTTGAAAATTCGTGAACGAGTATAATAGCTTAAAGTAAAACAGAGACATTGGAGAGTTTATTACTTACGTATTATGTAAGCGTCTCAAGTAACAAAGACACATTGTCAAAGCATCTACATTGCTTTAATATCAAACACCTACAATTATTTCCTGAATAAAAACTGGAAAGAATAGAATCCCACAAATTTATATAACATTTCTATGTTGAATTAAGGCAATCTATTTAAGGTATTACATCAAGTAGTTTTATTAGAACACTACCCTAATTATTGTTAGTTGTAGGTTAATCCACATGAAGGTATACATGTATTTATATGATTCAATGAAACGCTTAGAGAATGTTGTTCCTTCCTTCAAATGAAGGAAACAGACAGTTTATTTATTACACACAAGATCCGTGCACACGAACCACAGATGGTGGATTCAGTATACGGGCGAATAACGCAACTGTTGATTTACTAAATATTATGTTTTTATTTTTTGAGTATTTCATAGAACACAGTCAAAAGTAAAATATCCTTATTGCTTAAACCAGTGACATAAGCCTATTGTTATTGAAAATTTAGTTTAGAATTTTGATTTCTTAATTGTAATAATATAGTTCAAAGTGAATTATTTTAATTAAAGTAAATTTAGAAAATAAAAGTAACTTTTAGTATACATGTTTTTACCTACTTTCAAATATAAAATAGTATATATATATATATATATATATATATATATATATATATATATATATATATAAGTAGATATGAATATGCCGGTTCTAGACCACTTTTGGGACAGACAGAAAATCAATGTAAAATACTGTCCATTTAACCATAAACAAATCTAATAAAATCTAACAGGAAAGCACGAATGTTAAATAACCGAATCTTTAGCTGTTTTACTGTTCAATGTTTGCTTCTACATTTATAAGCTGTTTTAATGAAAAAATCAAAAAATCTTAATAAAAAATCCTTATTCTACAAAGTTAATTGTAACACAGTCTTTATCTTTAATAGTCTTCTTTCCAGTAACAACCAAGTGTAATTTTTCATTTTTGTTTAATTCTTTAATCTTTTTCTCATCCAAAACAGTTAAAAATCTGTTCGGCAAGTGTACTTTACAATCTTCCAACTCGGCAATTATTGTCATCCCGAACTTATCTTTCATTTTCTCCAAATTCAAGATTCTATATCTCTTTTTTTCTTCCAATTCCACTAATTTCTTATATTCTTTGAATCTTAGTTCACCAACCTTATTCAACTCTTGTAACAGCGCTGCCATTTATTATAGAAAAATCTTTTAACTAAATTTAGTTAAAAGATTTTTCTATAACAAATAGAACAATCTGAAAACATTTGACCAGAAATTGTGCTGATTTGTGTCAAAAATCACTACTTCTCAAAATTTTAGTTTACAAATTTTTGCTCTTTAAATAGAACAATCTGAAAACATTTGACCAGAAATTGTGCTGATTTGTGTCAAAAATCACTACTTCTCAAAATTTTAGTTTACAAATTTTTGCTCTTTAAATATGGAGCGGAAAAAGATAGAGTGCCCATACTGCAAAAAAGACATTTTTGAACATCACTATACTCGTCATTACAATTCGAAAAATCATTTGAAGAACAAAGAAATTTATAATAAAGAACTAAATTATTTGAGGACTTGGGCTAAAGAAAATCAAATTGCCGATCACCAAAACATGTATAATATAGAAAAATTGCGTGAATTAAAGAAAAGCTTTAAGGAAGATAAAAAAGATCTCAATCTATTTAATGATGAAAAAATTCAATCAATCGCTGAAAAATTGTCCTTAGAAACAAACGATAAAACTAAGTCTGAAATGATCGAAGAAATTGACAAAACTCTTAACGAAAAACCTAAAAATATCATTGATGTAGAAGTTTTATCCTCAATACACGGTCTTTTCAAGCAATACATTTTAACGAATTTAAACGATAAGTTCATGTCAATTTACAAATATCTATCAATTATGAGGCCAGAGATTAAAAGTTTAATCGAAAAATTTCAAGAAACCGTTAAAAATATGAAGGGCTATCTCTCTTTAGAATGCGAATACGAACGAACTTTAGTGAACGGTGAAACACAAACTTGTCCAATGTACTTTACTATAAAAGCAGACGAAATCTTCGACGTAAACGACTTTATTACTAAGCAATTTAATAAATTAACACATCGAGAACAGACAAATCATCCAAATAAGGGCTCTGGTTGGACATTAAAACGTTGTAAACAACTGATTTTGAGCCTTAATAAACATGAATTTATGAACGCAGGATCATATATCGATTTACCAAAGGAAATCAAAGATAAAAAAGCTTGTGTAAATATCAAAAATAAAGATGATTATTGCTTTATTTACTCTATCCGATGCGCTATTGAAAAACCCGAGACTCATGTTGACAGAGCAAAACAATACGAAAAATTCGTGAACGATGAGATATTTTCTGGATTCGACTATCCTATGTCTTTAAAAGATATACAATTATTTGAAAAACGAAGCAGCAAAGCAAAGTACAAGTATCCGAAAATGTCTGTAAATGTCTATACTTTTGATGAAAAACTACACATAGTACCGTTGCAAATTTCAGAAGTTTATGACGCCAAGTTAGAAGTTGATTTATTGTATGTTAAACAAGATGATAAATCCCATTATGTTTTGATAACAGATTTAAGTAGATTAGCGAGTTCACAGATATCAAAAAATGCTCACAAGACGTTCTTGTGTCGAAGATGTTTAAGCCATTTCTACAAATATAGTGCTTTATCAGATCATTTAGAAATTTGTAAGCAACATGAAGTTTGCAAGCCAATTATGCCGTTTCCGGGTCAAACAACTAAATTTACCAATTACCAAAAGAAATTTAGCCATCCGTACGTTATTTATATGGATTTTGAAAGCATATTAGAGAAGATTCCCACATGCAAAAACAATCCGCAAAAATCGACTACAACCAAGATTCAGAAGCATATTCCTTATGGTTTTACTCTATATTTAGTGTCTAATGTGACCAATCGTATGTACAAGCCGATATGTTATCGAGCAAAAAATGAAGAAGAGTTGCCGAACGTTCCTGCAAAATTGTTTGAAGAACTCAATAAATTATTGAAGTACATAGCTAAAAAATATAATTCAAAGAACATGAAGCCCATGAAATTGACTGACGAAGAAGAAATTTCGTATCAAAATTCAAATCTTTGCCACATTTGTGAAGAAATATCGTATCAAGACACTGAAAAAACTTTAGGGTTTTTACCAGATAATTGGAGTTCTGCTTATGATGCATTCAAAAAATGCAGAGATCACTGTCATTTGACTGGAAAATTTCGAGGTGCAGCTCATAGAATTTGTAATCTGAATTTGAAATTTCCTCAGAATATTCCCGTTTTCTGTCACAATATGTCTAATTACGATACGCATTTTTACATAAAAGAATTGGCAAAACAATACGGTAATGTTGATTTGATTGCAAACACCGATGAACGATATATAAATTACTCTGTAAATTCTGGATACGGGTATGAATTCGAAGGTGATAAGCCAAGAAAATTCATCAAGTTTTCGTTTGTAGACACGTTCAGATTCATGGCCTCGTCTATAGAAAAGTTAGCTAAAAATCTAAAGAGAGAAGACTTCAAACATACAAATCATTTTATACAAGATGGACTGAATGAGATAATAGAAAGACAGCCAAATGACGACGACGAGATTTTTAAAATATTGTCAGGAAAAGGAATATTTCCCTATGAATTTATCGATAGTATTGAAAAACTTGATTACAAAGAAGAGCTGAAAATTCAAGATTTCTATTCACTCTTGACAGATGAGAGCATATCTGAGAAAGATTATCAACACTACTTAAATGTTTGGAACAAATTAAAAGAGAAAAATCTGGGAAATTATTCTGATTTGTACAACATTCAAGATGTTTTATTGCTCGCTGATATCTTTGAAAATTTTAGGAATATTTGTTTGAATTGCTATAAGCTTGATCCAGCACACTATCTGACTGCTCCTAGTCTTGCTTGGGATGCTATGTTAAAATTAACTAAAATCGAGCTTCAACTGATACACTATTACGATATGTATTTGATGATCGAAAAAGGTATTCGCGGAGGCATTTCTCAGTGTATTAAACGATATGTGAAAGCAAATAACAAATATTTAAAATATTTTGATAAGACAAAGCCCGAAAACTATTTACTCTATCTCGATGCAAACAACCTTTATGGGTATGGTCTTATGCAAAAACTGCCGTTTAGTGATATCAAGTGGATGGATCCTAAAACGTATACAAAAGAAGAGTGGCAAGAAACAATTTTAGAACTCACTGGCGACGAAGATTATGGCTATATTCTCGAAGTTGATCTTGGATATCCAACGAATTTACACGAACATCACAAGGATTTACCTCTTGCTCCCGAACATTATAAAAACAAACTTTGCACAACTTTACTGGATAAAACTGAATACGTTGTTCATTCAAGAAATTTGAAATTCTATCTGGAACAAGGTATGATTTTGAAACATGTGAATAGAGTTATAGCATTCGATCAGAAGCCTTTTATGAAAAAGTACATTGATTTTAACACAAACATGAGAACCAAAGCTACAAGTGATTTTGAGAAAGATTTTTACAAGCTTATGAACAACTCAGTTTTTGGAAAAAGTATGGAAAATGTGCGAAATAGATGTGATATTAGACTAGGAAATGAAGAATTTTCAATGAAACAAGCTAAGAAAACAAATTTCAAATGCTTTAACATCTTTGACGACAACTGTATAGCGAGTCACATGTACAAACAAAAGGTTAAATTTAACAAACCGATTTACATAGGATTTTCAGTTCTCGACCTCTCAAAATTGCTAATGTACGAGTTTTATTACAACAAATTAAAGAAGTTTGATCCAGATTTGAATCTGTGTTACATGGATACAGACAGTTATTTTCTAGAATTGAAACGAGATCCTTTTAAAATTATTAAAGAAAATATAGATGACTTTGATACAAGTGATTATCCAAAAGATCATGAATGTTTCACTACTAAAAATAAGAAGGTAATAGGGAAATTCAAAGATGAGTTAAATAGCGAAGTTTTAGAAGAATTTTGTGGTTTAAGGTCTAAGATGTACTCGTACAAATATCTAGATAAAAACCCAGTTAGGTGTAAAGGAATTAAGAGAAGCGTTGTAAATAAAACAATAAATATCGAAAACTTGAAGAGATGTTTGTTCGAAGATAAAGAAGAATTTAGGGAGATGACAGTCATCAAAAGTTATAAACATGAGTTGTACACTGTTACCATAAACAAGCTGGCACTGAACGCTAAAGATGATAAGAGAATCGTTCTAGAAAATAAGATCGATACAGTACCTTATGGCTATAAAAATGAAGCAAAATCTGATATATTAGATGAGTTAAATAAACTTGGAAACTTTGACATGTAAATGGAAGATGATTTGATTCACTGCCACAAATGCAAGAAAAAAACGAAAAATATAGATTCTAAAATCGTTCAAACTCAAAACGGGTTGTATAGAATTGCAGCAAAATGTTCAAAATGTAAGACAAATAAGAGTAAATTTATAAAGAATCCAAATGAAAAACGAGTAAAGAAAGAATCTAAGAATAAGGAAGAAATCGAGATTGAAGCTAGAGAAATTCATGCACCGGTACGAAAAAAGTTTAAAAAGAGAAAAATTATAACATTAGGAATTGACGATTTATGGGCAGCAGATTTAGTTATAATGTCTAACTATTCAGATCAAAATGATGGATTTAAGTATATGTTAAATGTTATTGATACTTTCTCAAAATATGCTTGGTCAAGAGCTATCAAAAGAAAAAACGGCAAGGATATTTCAAAAGCTTTCGAAGATATAGTAAAAGATGCCATAAGGATCAATCACAAACCTCCAAACTTACTTCATACAGATAAGGGTTTAGAGTTTAAAAATAAAGAATTTAACGATGTTTTGAGGAAATACAACATTAAGATTTATCATACTGAAAACGAAGAGAAATCAAGTATTGTAGAGAGATATAACAGAACTCAAAATGAGAGAATGAAAGTAATTTTTGAGATTAATAAAAAATTTAAATGGATCGATATTCTTCAAAAAATCGTAAAGAAATATAACGATACTGTTCATAGCACAATCAAAATGAAGCCTAAAGACGTAGATAAAGATGCAGAAAAAGAGTTATTAGAGTCGGTTTTTAAGTATGTTCCACCAGAAATTCACACGAAAACTAAATTTAAAGTCATTGATCATGTAAGAATTGTTAGTAAAAAACAAACATTTTCGAACAAATATAAGAACAATTGGTCAAGAGAAATCTTTGTGATTTATCAAATTAATAACACAGATCCTGTAACTTATAGTATAAAAGATTTAAATAATGAAGAAATAACCGGAAAGTTTTATGAATATGAATTGAGAAAGTCAAAGATTTTTTCTATATAAATGGAGGCCCAAAAGAAATGTTCAATGTGCAAAGAATTAAAAGGTTTTGAAGAATTTTATAAAGATAAGAGTAGAAAAGATGGAATTATTTATAATTGTAAAGATTGTTATAGGAAGTATCATAAAGAGCTGTATGATAAAATAGAAAAATTAACTTTGGAAGAGAAAGAATGTCTTAAATGTAAAGAAACTAAAAAAATTTCAGAGTTTAATAGTGATCACTATAGTAGAGATAAAAAGACTCATATTGTAAAGATTGTGTAAAGAAGAATCACCATAGATTATATTATGAAGATACTCAATGTGAATGTGGAAGAACTATAAAATGGTTAAATAATTATCAAAAACATTTACAAACAAAATATCATAATTCAAGAGTTTAACATTTTCATCGTGTAATAATTTTTTCTATATAAATGGAGTCTCAAAAGAAATGTACAAAGTGTCAAGAAGAGAATAGAAAAGACTGTTATTGTAAGGAATTATACGTTAAAATGGACAAATTAACTTTAGAAGAAAAAAATTGTTACTTTTGTAAAGAAATTAAAAATATTTCTGAATTTAATAACTGGCAGTATAGTAAAGATAGAAAAGATGCTTTTTGCAAAGATTGTGCTAAAAACATTTTCAGCGAAAGTTATAAAAACGAAATGCCTTGTGAATATGAAAAAAAGATTTTACAATGGTTACCTAGTTATGCTAAACATTTACAGACAAAATATCATAATTCGAGAGTTTAACATTTTCATCGTGTAATTTAGATATTCTATAAATCAGTCGAGATTCTGCCATATTTGTAGTAAAATGATTTCCGTTGTATAAAATATTCAAAGATTCTTTCATTTGGTTGTAGAGATTGATAGAATTTGGATCTCCATGTCTTAATAAAATTTCCATTTCTGGGTAATCAATTTCAAGTTCTTTCAATCTTTTCGGTATTTCTCTCTTTTGAGCTCTGATAACGTAATAAGGCCATTCCCACATGTGATTCTTCTTAATTAACACAAAAAAACATGGTGTTTTTTTTTATCAAAATCTTTACAAACAAGATCTGGTTTCATTAAGTCAATTTTTACACTTTGTTTTGCAATTATTTCCGTTTTGATTTCATCTTTAATTTGCAAGTGCTTAACTTTGTCCTCTAAATATTTAATCTTGTTTTCAAGTTTGTACACACCAAATTTACGAATGCTTGGTAAAACATCTCTCGTAACCCATTGTTGAAAGCTTTTTGCTTCTATTTTATGAGATCTTAAAATTAACGAATAAAGTCCTGATTCATTAATGAAAATAGTATCTTTGTGAATATTTGCGAGGTGGCCCTCGAGGGCTACCTTATCTTTTAGATAAAAGTATTGAGATTTGTCACCTTCATCGACATTATTTCTAATCGCTTTTTCTGTATTGTTATATTCCAATATTTCTGCAACATCTTTAGCCTTAAACCAAAATTCATTATTTTCGTCAACAATTGTTAAAATTTCTTTATTATTGAATTTTAGTTGATTATTTCTTAGATCTATGACTGACTCCATTTAGATAGAAAAAATTTAACAAGCAATTTTTATTTTGAGAGACCTGGTTCATTAATAAAAACAGTACAGGGATGAAGATTGTTAAGGGGCCATTCGAATAGACCCTTGTTTTTTAAGTAAAAATATTGAATTTTGTCATCATCATCAACGTTTAATATGATTGCTTGTCTAGTGTTTTCATATTCTAATATTTCTGCAACATCTTTCGCTTTAAACCAGATCACATTGTTTTCGTCTACAATAGTTAAGATATTCGTGTTATCGAATGTAAGTTGGTTATTGAGCAGATCCACAACTGACTCCATTTAGAAAGAAAAAATTTAACAAGCAATTACTTGAGTGTAAAGTCCAGATTCATTAATAAAAATTGAACTAGGATGTAATGTTTGTAAGAGTCGCGATTCGATACCCTTGTCAGAACGTATGTTTTTGAATATTTTCTCGGGGTCTATGGGATAGACTCCAGTGATTTATACATTTAAGGGCTATTTTCTCGTCATTATCGTCATTTTAATCTAATCGCCTCTCATCAATCTTAAATAAATTGTTGTTTTACTCTCATTATTTAATAAATTTCCCTCAGAGTCTTGTATAGTTAGAACGATTTTTTGAATTCTTTTAATATTTTTTCTAATTGGAATATAATCGATTTCATTCGGTTTTTCACTGATTTTTGATCCATAAGCAACATTTGGGAAAAATGTGTACAAAATTTCAGATTCTTTGTGTAAATGTTCGGTATGATTTTCAAAACTAGGTTTCAACGAGATTGCAGTGCACTTCAATTACATCGAACGGTCTAAATTTTGGCGTTTTATTTCCTAAATATACCTGATTTGGCTCAATAGTTTCTTGAACAAACCCTAACAAATCTACAATAATTGCTGAAAACATTATTCTTACTGGTGATTTTATTTGAATTTTATTAGAGAGATAGATTTTTTGCATTTCAAACTTGTTTTCGTCAAAGTTTAAAGATTTATCTGATTGTTTGAATGTTTTCAGATAATTTTTAAGGGAATTTTTAATTTGATCGAAAGTATAATATCCTTTGTTTAAACCATAGTATTTTGTTATGTTCTTCTCACTAAATCCTATGCAATAAGGAGAACTTTCACTAATATTTATTACAAAATTGTCAGAATAAAAACCGCTTAAACCGATAAAATAATTTGATTCTTCCTCTAAGTGTATAGGATGTTCCAAGTTTAAAACTAATTTAGAGCTTTCTGAAGTCAACTTGAACAGCTTCATTTTCGCAAGCGTTGCTTCAAGATGAAAATCTTCTATTTAAATGGAGAAATTTTTAAAGCAAAAAGATCAGATAAAACTTCAAACGTTTGAAGAAAATAAGAAAAATCAACCAATCAGATTGTTAATTGTTGGTTCAAGTGGATGTGGAAAAAAAACAACTTTATTATTGAATTTTATCTACAATAGGTTGATTCCTTATTCCAATTTGTATGTTTTTAGTAAATCTTTAGAACAGGACGCCTATAAAAAATTACAAGAAAGATTTGAAAACATTGAGAAAAACTTAAACAAAAAAATATCACATTTTTATAATGCTTCTGAGGACATAGTTCCGTTAAGCGAATGTAAACCCAATTCGTTAATCGTTTTTGATGATTGTATTTTGGAAAATCAGGACGTTATTAAGGAATATTTCGTAATGTCTCGTCACAAAAATATCTCTTGTATCTATCTTTCTCAATGCTTTTCAAAGGTTGATAAACAAGTTATTAGAAATAATTTGAATATGTTGTGTGTTTTTAAGCAAGACGATCACTATTCGAGAAAGATTTACAACAATTATGTGGGATCTGATATGAGTTTTAACCACTTTAATGAATTGTGTGATAAAATTTGGAAAGAAGACTATGGATTTTTAACTATTAATCTAACTTTGAAGCCTAAAAATGGTAAATATTTGAATAAATTTTCCAATATAAACGTGTGATAATCTAGTTGTTTTCATGTTTTTACGTTCACGTTCCACGTTCACGTTCATGTTTCACGTTCATGATTCACGTTCATGTTTCGTGTTCTCGTTTCGTGTTCACGTTTCCACGTTCCACGTTCACGTTTTACGTTCCGTGTTCACGTTTCGTGTTCTCGTTTTCACGTTTCGTGTTCACGTTTCCACGTTCCACGTTCACGTTTTACGTTCCGTGTTCACGTTTTACGTTCCACGTTTCGTGTTCTCGTTTCGTGTTCACGTTTCCACGTTCCACGTTTACGTTTCAAAATTTTCCTAAATAAATGGCGAACGTAACTTCAGAAGAAGCAAAAAAACTTGATCAAATAGAAAAGAAATTAATCAAAGAATTTAAAGAACAGATTCGAATTGATGAAAAAGAACAAGAATTTATTCAAAAAATTAATCAACCTGTAACATCTGCAATAAAAAATGTTGAGGGCAAAATTGAAAATGTTTTAAGCGATAATCAAAATTTAATGAATTTGGTTCCAGTTGTACGACAATTTGCTGATATTTCGATACCAGAATCTGAGTTTGAATTGCCAAAATTACCATCTTCAACACCATTTAGACCTCGAATCATTGAAGACTCTACCATAGTTGAACCAATAAGTCCTGGAACAACGGATATAATAATTGGTGAAATTGGTAAAAAATTTCTTCCTAGAGCAAAGGATGATAAATTTGGTTTGTATTGGGACAGAAAAAAGAAAAGTTTTATGATTGGAAATTTGCCCGTGAATTTTGAGCATAATGATATCATTAATAATGAAAAAACATATGAAGGAACTCAAGGTTTATGGAGATTATTAACAGGCACTGATGTTCCAAAAGACGGTTTATATTCTGAAGAAGACTTGAAAAAGTATACTGAAATTTTATGGGAATCTGACTCAATTTACAAAAATAATGATCCATCAACTAAGAAACCAAAGTCAAGTAAAGGTAAAAAATATCTCAATTTGATTAAACCAATTTGGGAAAAAAGAATCGAAGGATTAGGTGTGAGAAAATACAGTGATAATAAGATTGAATACAGATATATCGACGATTTGACAAAACTCGATGGAATTATTAATTATATTTATGCTCAAGAAAAGGCTGGAAACAACAATTTTTTGAACGAAAAGAAAGCGATTAAAGATTTTATTTCGAACAAACTTGATGAAATGATTGAAAAACCTGATGGAATTAAATATTTAAAACGAGTTTTGCCGGCAATAAGTTCATCTATGATTGAGGGTAGCGGACTTTTGAATGATTTTATCAACAATTTACCTTTTGAATTACACGTACCAACTTATCAGTATCTGGGGCCTGGCACAAAACTCGAAAAAAGACTAAAAAGAGGAGATCCTGGTATAAATAAATTAGATCAAGCTGCTATGGAACACGATATTTTTTATGCAAAACATAGAGACACAAATTCCAGACATATAGCAGATAAAGTTTTGCAAGATAAGGCAATGGATAGATTTTTATCAAAAGATGCTAGTTTAGGTGAAAGATTTGTTGCGCTTCCAACATCTGGAGCAATGTTTTTGAAGAGAAAACTAGGAATGGGAATCGAAGAGAACCTGAAATTTTAACTATATAAATGGAGGTGAATGTAAATTTCAGCAAAAATCAGAAAGAAAAAATAAAATCCGCTTTTAAGAAGAAAATACTCGTTAGTATTCAATTTAAAATAGATCAACTAAAAAATGGCGAAGATAAGATATTTTTAACAAATAGACAATACAATAAACTCGAAAAACATAAGAAAAACAATAAAGGAACCAGAATAGAATTTTCTTATAATCAGTTGAAAGAACTTAAAAATGGTGGACTTTTGAAAGATTTATTAGATTTTGGAGAAAATATTCCAGTTGTTAAAAATGTTGTTCCTTATGTTCGTAAAGCTGCTCCAATCGTTAAAAAGGATGTGATTCCTATTGTTCGAAACATTTTAAATTGGTTAGATAAAGAGTTGGAAGATGTTACAGGATCTGGATTAGATGAAAAAACTTTGAATTACGTGAAATCAAACATTGAAAAAAAAATTTAAACCTTTAACATTCGGGGAATTGGAAGAAATCTGCAAAAATATTAAACATTTTAGAGGAATCTTCATGAGAGATACATTACCTGAAAAAGTTAAGAAATTTGAATGTGGAATTGTGAATTTAGACTCGATTATGGGAAGTGGAACACATTGGATTTGCTATTATAAAAAATGATAAGATTGCGTTTTATTTTGATTCGTATGGAAGAATTGAGGACAAACCACCTATAGAATTGATCAAATATTTGAAAAAATCAAGCGTCTACTACAATGATTCTCAGATTCAAGACTATAAAGATCCCCCAATTTGTGGTCATTTATGTGTTTTTGTGTTGAATGAACTGAGTGATGGTAAAGATTTTAAAGAAGTTGTTAACAAATTATTGCTTAATAAATATGGATTCACAAAATATTTTTGACGTATTTGGAACACAAATTATTCAAAATGTAGATAATAGTTTGAATTTCGATAGTTTGAGAAATGAGTTTGATAACAAGTTAGAAAATGTATTACAAAACCTTCCAGATTCAGATATGTTTGCTGTCGAGATTGAAGATTTTAAAGCAGAATATGATAACAAACTTGCAAATTTCATGAGTTCAAATGAAGTTGCTGATAAAATAAAAACATTGGAAAAAGAAGTTGATGATGGTGTAAAAAAATTATTTACCAATTTAATGTCTCACATCGAAAAAGCTGATGAAATTACTGAAGCGATCAAAGTTGAAAAGAATTATGTTAGTTTGGCTAATAAGAAAAGAATTGTCGGTGTTCGACCTGGTATTGACAAACATGATGTTGTTGTTAAAGAACAAATTTTAAAACCTCTAAAATTATCAGAAAACATCGATATTGTTGATTTACATGATCCGAATGTTAAAAATGCCTTAGATTTTAAAGGAAAAAGAATTAGCAGTGTTAGTAAAGGAATTAATCCATTTGATGTTGTTGTAATGATTCAATTAGAAGATCATATTAAAATGTTTAATGAACTAAACAAAAATTACGAGAATCATAAACAGCATGTTAAAGATTTTACAACAGAAGTCTATGAAAAACTTGATGAAAGAAGTAAAAGATCTATAGAAAATTGTGATGAAAAATTTACAAATTTTGAGGAAAATTTCAATCTATATAAAGGCGATCTTTATGGAAAAATAACAAACTTTTTGGAAGATTTCGCTAAATTTCAAGAGGGTTTTAATGAAACCGATAGAAAAAATGGTGAAGTTTTTAAAAGAGTAGTTACTAATCAATCTTTACTTCATGATAAATTAATTAAACTAGAAGAAAACTTTGGCGAAATTAATGAAAAAGTTATAAAAAATAAGCAGTCTTTTGATAAGTTTGGTTTAGATGCCACAAAAACTTTTGAGAATATTGATCATAAACTCGTTGAATACAACGATTTATATCTCGATAAAGTAAATAAACTAGAAGAAAACTTTAATAAATTTAAAGAAGATGTCGATAAAACTTTTGAAAATATTGATAACAGATTTAATGGATTAGGCGGCTATGATGACTAATTTTCTTTATATAAATGGCGCTCATATATTGTGTGAGATGTAAAGAGAAAACTGCCACAAACGATATAAAATACTATGCAAACATTAACGGAGTTAAAAGAATTTCGGGAAAATGTGCTGAATGTAACTCAAAAAAGAGCCAATTTATAAAAACTTGATTTTGAAATTTTTTCTTAATAAATAGAGATGGCGGGACATTACAGTGCTTTCGATCTTTTTATAATGCAACACGAAAGAGATTTGAAAAAAGAACATTGGGATGACATTTCTCAAAAATATGAATTATCCGAAGATATGATGAGATTATACGTAAACAAATTGAATTGGTATAACATTGCTAAATATCAAACTTTATCATCAGAGTTCATTCAAGAAAATATACATTATCAATTAAAAGATCATATGTCTGTTATTTGTCTCTATCAACACTTGAGTATAAAGTTTTTGGATGAAAATAAAGATACAGTTGATTGGAACAATATTATAGATAGCGGTTACTATCCTGTGCAAATTTTATTGAAATATGTGACCGAGATCGCAAAATTTAAGGAAGAGAATCCTGAATATGACGAAGTAGATCATTAAAAATGACTCTAATCTTTTTAATTATTTTACTAAAATTTATATCTTTTCTTATAAAAACGTACATTAGATCGATGAAAAAATGATATCTTTCTTATACATGATGTTTAAAATTTGTCTTATTAAATGGCGCACTACAGAAAATATGTTAGTGATATTGAAAGGGCGGAGTTTAAAAATTTCTATCCAATTAGTAAACAACATTTGAATGAACCGAATAAAAGAACTGAGTTTAATATTGATTTTGGAGATAACTTTTGCTCGTCTAACTTCCAGTTTTATATTTCTGGAACTTTAACATAACAAGATGGTCAAGCATATCTTGGAACTGATAATGTTAGATTAATCGATAATTTTATACCGTTTTTATTTTCTAAGATTGAAGTAAGAAAACACAATAAATTGATAGAAGAAGTCGAAAACTGTGGCCAATTAAGCACAATTAAAGGAACTATTTCGTATTCAAAAAGTGATGTTATTTCTCAAACTTCTAATGGCTTTGAATCAGATTTTAAATTTGGTGTTTTTGAAGCAGCTGGAAATTTATCTCATTTTGGATTAGGATTTTTTGAAAATGTTACTATTCCGATCTATAAAGGAGGATTTTATCTAAGTTTTATAAGAGCAGAAGACGATGATGTGATTCTGAAGACTGCAACTGGAAATGTTATGCCTGTTGATGGAAAAATAACAATTACAGATTTTTTTATTAGAGTTCCAATGATTGATTATAAAACCACGAGTAAAATAAGGTTGATTGATGAAATTACAAAAAGTCAAAACATTATGTTTAAGTTTCTAGATTGGCAATGTATTGAACAAAAAGGTATTTCCGGAACAACTTATTCGTTCGATATTACAAATATTTATAGAAATATCTTCAATCCCAAGTTCGTTATCATAGGTTTTCAAACAGATAGACAGAATAATCAAGAAAAAAATCCTTCAAAGTTTGATAGTTTGGATGTAAAAAATATCAGAGTAAAATTGAACGGTTCTTATTATCCAGATGAATTACAAAATTTAAACATTTCCGGAGGTCTTTTCAGAATCATGTATCAGATGTATCAAGATTTTAAGAAAGTTTACTGTAATAATAAGGAAATGTATTACAATCCTAAAGAATTTTTAGCGAATAGACCTATTTATGTCATTGATACAACAAAGAGTTTGACAAATATTTCTGGTTCAAAGAACGATATAATTATCAATATGGATTTTCAAAAAGCTGTTACAAACGCGATTTGTTATGTTGTTGTGGTTTCTGAGAAATTTTTAGCCTATGATGTGATTAAGAACGATATTAGAGAAATTCAGTAAAAATCGCGTTATTCGTCGGATAGTTTTAAAACTTTACAGAATTGTTAAAGACATTGATAAAAGTTTACATTTTAAATTGCATTAAAAAATTTTGAAAAATAGGGATGATATTAGGAAAAAAAACTATTTCAAGGTCATGGACCGGAAGTGGTGATTTTAAAAAATACTTTAATATTTACTGATCCTATATACCAAATTTCATCAAAAAAGCTCCAATAGTTCTCGAGATATAAGAGTTTAAAGATAAGGGATGATTGGGGTAGATTTTGAAAATTTTGTTATTTTCATGAAATTTTAAGTTGAACTCGCTTGTTTTTGAAGTTTCAGATTTTTCCGATAAAATTTTTTATTTTTCTTTGAATATTAAGAAATAGGGGATGATTTCACCCTTATGGATAAGTTAAGTCGAAAGAGTTAAGTATTTACTATATGTGTACCAAATTTCGTTAAAATCGGTTGAGTGGTTTTTGAACAACAAGGTTTGAAATAAATATTGATATTCACTTATTTAATATACATTGGAAACTATAACAGTTCTAATATCGATTGTAACCATCGATTTTTATTATCGATAAAACTTCGATATTCATAATCGTTTATCGCACGGAAAAAATTTTCATCATGGGCGTTGGCCACGTATAGTCAGTCATGCTTGATCCTCCTCTATTTTAACGAAATTTAAACAAGATATATCATCAATTAGAAGATTCTAATGTATTTGCAAGTTGAAGAAAGAAGATATAGACTTTATATGAAGTAAGAAGATTGTGTGATGTTCTGTGTTTCTTGTTAAAAGTGAAGTGAAGTGTTCCACTGGGCGTTTGCCATTCATAGTGTTATTATATTTTATAAGTTACTTTTATATTTGGGACTCGAAGAAAGACGTTACAAGAAGATTGTGAATTTGTGTAGACATTCTAAACTGTGATAAAACATTGTGTGAAAATAGTGATGTAAAGTGTTCATTTGTAATACAGAATTAAGTGTTTTTACAGTGATTTCATTGTCTCACACGGCGTGAGAAAAGCAAGGTCATTGTTTGGTGTCACTACTGTCCTTGTACCACACACGGCGTGTGCAAAGCAAGGTCAAGCGTTAGTGACACAAACGCCTCTCACATGTTTCAATAAAATGAGATTCGAGGTCAAGCGTTAGTGCAGACAAACGCTCACAGCAGACGTTACAAATCTACAGTTGATTGAAATAAAATATATGATACCTTTCTTCTTCTCCCATTCCCAATTTCTTAGAAGTTAAGTAGATATCGCAAAAACACGCACACTAACAACACTCATTTTGTATGTCTTTCATTATATCGTATTGAATTGCTGAATGACAAACGTTTCTCTTTTCTTCGTCAGAATCACACACACACAATATATCTGTTTCGTAAATGTTTTTTCCATATAATTTATCCCAATCTACAACAAAAGCGTGATCTCTTATAAATTCCTTTGATAAATCTTGTTGTTTACAAAGACTTGTTAAAAAACTAGCTGTATGCATATTCCTTGGCCAGTATGGATATTGTCTTCTCAACATTTCAACAAATAAACAATGAAATTTAGCATAAAAGCGATGAAAAATGTCAGATTGTTGGTGTTTTAGTTTATTTTGTAAAAATCTGAATATTTTTCTTATTTTTCTATTATTTAATTTAAAATCTCCTATTACATTTAACATATTTATACTATCTAAGTTGTCTGTAATAAATTGCATTGAACACTTTTTAGTACTTAAAAGTTCTCTGAATTCGTTTTCATTTAAGGATTCGTTTTCACTTAAGGAAAATATCAACATTTGTTTAACATATTTAGGTAATTCAAAGAAGTCTTTATAACTATTTCCTGTGGTAAGTTCTTTAAATGCTAGAAACTGAAGTGATTTTTGGAGAGTTCATGTTGTTTGGTGACTATTTAGTAGAAAAGTTTTTTATTTAAGAAAAATAATTTGCTAAATTCATATTATTCTCTTTCATTCCTTCTAAAACTTCAAAAATATACTCTTTCGCTGATGAAAAATCTCGATTTCTTCCGGAATAATCTTTGTAATCATATACAAAATATCCTAAATAGTTGAATAATAAAATAAAATCATTTCTCTTTATCTCGGTAGTTGAAATATAAACATAAACTTTTGCGCTGAAAAATTTATATCTCGGTAGACTTAGTTCCATAATCTCCATTTATAAAAAAATCTTTTTGTTTAAATGGAAGAGTATAATGCCAACTGTTACAAGTGTTCTAATAGAGGAGAAATTATCGATAAAAGATATTTAGTTTGTAGAGGTTGTAATTTAATTTTGTTAGAAAGACCTAAACCTAAGAAATTTCGAAATAAATTAACACATTTGAATAACCTGCTTACAAAATTGCAATATGGAGACAAGAAGCAAACAAAATTTGTTACAGAATTTAGAAAACAGAATAAAAATTTTTACTTATCTCTTGGAACCATTGACAAAATTATTTTCCTTTTCAAAGAATACATTAGGTTTGTAGGTATCGATACACACGTTTATTATGAAAAGATATTACCTGTATTTTTTCATTATCTGGATGTTGAATTTTGTCTACGATTTTAAGCCTGAAATCTTTGATGATTTTATAGTACATTTGGAGAAATTAAACGAAGAACCTCGTGAAAAGAATGCGGTTTTACTCACATTCTCCCCGACTTCTCGAGTGATTGTTAGCAAATTTCATTTTTTCCGTCTTTAAATTTTTTCTATTTAAATGGAGTTCTTGAAGGAGTTAAATGATATTGGAGAATGTAAGTTTAAAGAGTATAAGAAGTTAAATGAATTGGAAGAAAGGAAGAAACATAGAATCTTGAATTTGGAGAAAATGAAAGATAAATTCGGGATGACAATAATTGCCGAGTTGGAAGATTGTAAAGTACACTTGCCGAACAGATTTTTAACTGTTTTGGATGAGAAAAAGATTAAAGAATTAAACAAAAATGAAAAATTACACTTGGTTGTTACTGGAAAGAAGACTATTAAAGATAAAGACTATGTTACAATTAACTTTGTAGAATAAAGATTTTTTATTAAGATTTTTTGATTTTTTCATTAAAACATCTTATAAATGTAGAAGCAAACATTGAACAGTAAAACAGCTAAAGATTCGGTTATTTAACATTCGTGCTTTCCTGTTAGATTTTATTAGATTTGTTTATGGTTCAATGGACAGTATTTTACATTGATTTTCTGTCTGTCCCAAAAGTGGTCTAGAACCGGCATATTCATATCTACTTATATTTATATATATATATATATATATATATATATATATATATATATATATATATATATATATAATATTAATAAATTTAATATTTATAACTGGTTAAATGTATTTGGACTTTATCGTCAATTGAATTTTCAATTGAATTTTACAGATTTAGAGTACTAAATTACATTTAAAAACTCTTTACTTACTAATTTTTATAATTCAAAAATAGCAACGATCTTATAAAATATTAAAACTGTGAATAATCATTACTTTTCAAAGAAACTTTTCACGTCTTTCTTAATTTTAACTTTGCACTTGTGTGTTACATTTTAAAATAAAATTAGGTTTTAAAAAATTTTATTTATATTTTTTGTATACATTTCCGATCAAACAATTCAAACAATTGAAATCTTACACCACGAAAGTTTCAAAATTTAAAATACGTATCGAAATCTTCTGATATCTTTGTTTTAATAATCTGAAGAAATTACAGAATACAAATTGTAGCGTTGGCTTGTGAATGAAAAGCAGTATCTAATATAATGAGAATTAGAAAATGAAAAATATCCTAATAAACATTTTATTTTAGTATTCTTGTGCTGGTATTGTTGATGGGTCCTCATAAAGAATTTTAAAGGTAGTATAAGCGTACACACATGCACGAGAGTGCTTTTAAAGCCGCTCGATTGTTTATTAAGCTAGTTAGCGATTTGTAGTTTAATGTTAATTTTTGTAGTATTTATAGTTTTTAACAAATTACTTTGACACTGTACTATATTGCATTACTTAAAATTTTAATTTAATTTCTTAAAAATTTTTGTTTTCTTATAATTCATAAATTATAACATCTTTTTTAAGATCATCTTTTAAATTTAAATTTCCATGGTAAACTACAATCAAAATTAGGGAAACATTGCTTTTAAATACAACATATTTTTAATTATTTTGCATATATAGGTAAAATGATACATTAATATAAGTTATTTTAGCTAACTAATGAAATGTTATTCTAATGAATTCAAGCTCAAAAACCAAAATTAGAACTAACAGTTATCCATATAATGAAGGGTTTAATGCAGCTTTTACCATTTTGATTGGGTATCCTATTATTAATTTATAGTCTAGTGTTTTGCATAGTCATTTTTAACTACGTAATATGCAGGATGTTTATATTTTACAAATAATTTATTGATCACAGCCCTTTAATGCAAAAGTCAATTTAAAGCATGGGTAAGGCATCCAACATACGAGTATGTAGCATCTTGCACCTAAAATGAAAAAGTATACTACCGGCAGAATTTGTAAACATTAAGAATTTTTTGTGTCCTAAAAAAGAATGTTGATGGAATACCTATAAATGTTTATTTGGCGTAGAATAATACTCATAAAATTTAACAAATTGGTACACATGTGTTTCTGACTATATTATTACTTCTGAGGAAGACCAACCTTTATTGCCTTGGTAAATCATATAAGGGATTCGTTGAGAAGCCAATACATTATCTTATAACAGTCATAAGATGGAAATTTGCATTTTATTAGCTCATAAACCTGCTTTATCTCTTGAAGGATGAGCGGAATATCTAGTAAGGCTGAAAAAAGTCTTTGCTTTAGCTTTTGTGGGAGTCAAAGAGGGAGAGTATGAAAGATTAAAAATTAAAATTTTCCATAAATCATATTTACAGTAGCTATACACACTTAAGCCTAACTGTCAAATGTAGCGTTTGGTAAGCGTATATAAAACATCATAATATAGATACGTTCAGTTTACTTATAAAATATACTTATCTGAAGGTGATATAAATGTCATAGGTGTCTAACGGTCAGTTATAATTGTTTAAATCTAAGAAAAAAATAACTCTTCAGAACTATTGTTATTATATGTTTTGAGTTAAGGTAATAACCTCATTTAGACTTAATTGTTACAAAAAGGTTAACAAAATGACAAATACCACAATACAAAAATCATCTACCCAATACCAAAGCCGAATTGATGGTCTTAAATAGTTATATAAGTGACCTTATACACCTTATACACGTGATTAATGAAATTCTGATTATTAAATCACACGTGCGGTCATTTAAAATTTAGAAATAAAAAACTTACTAGTATTCCGTTTAACACAAAACTAACAAACCTCTGCTATGATATGTTATCCCTAATATGGATCCTTTTCATGGACAATACACAGTTTTTTATGTACGTTTCACGTGTTTACCTTAATTTTCTCTCAGAAACTTTCCTTCTTTACGTCTACACTAGTTCTAACATTAAACCGATTTTCTGGTGATGTGATTATCTAGGTATATAAATACTATAGAGGCAAAAATATATGTTAAAATATATACTTTAAATGTGATTTCTGGCTTAGGTTATGATGTATGTGATAATAGATCCAACGTGTTTTAGTTACTTTGAAAAAATATAAAATATTAACCCCAGTACGCTATAGGTACAAAGTAATTTAATTAGCCGAGAAAAAAATTTTTGCAGCTTAATCACTATTATTATGATAGCGATAGATAGAGTATACATTGTGATTTATTATGCATAAAACTAAGTACCTTGTAGTTTCTTTGTAGTTCCTCGTCCTGCTCCTGGGCATCGCAACCTGTTCCTGGTGGTGATTCTCCGACTTACTGCGAGTTTAACTACCTACTTTTAAACAAGTATACTGATAGGCCTATCCTACAAAATAAAAAAAAAAACTCAAACCTTTCCCTTAGAGTTTTCTATGGAAATATTTAATTTTAATAAATATTACTGCTAGGTATGTTTTAGCTGTATCATTGATTTTTATTCCTATATGAAATTACTTATTTTTAGGTCACATCTTTTACCAACATTCAACCGACCAACACACAATACTTTTTATCAATTCACATTATCTGATTATAAATAATTATATTATTTGCAGTAAAACGTGGAATAAAACATAATTTTAAGGACTTTTTGTCTGTATAAGGTTATGATGAGTGGTATAAAATATACAGGGAAAGTGTTCTATCTGCCGTTTACTCTGTTGTTCATTTAAATATACTAACCTACGTTCATTTCAAAATTATGGTATCGTTTAATTCAGGTAGTCTATAATACAGAGAACTCTACAATTTTATTACAAAATTACAGATATTACAGATTTCATTACATGAATGCAAGTCGCTAATGTATTTATGTAAAATCTTACCTAAGAATATTGAAAAGTGTGTTACTTTACATAATATTGTGTATTTTAGAGGATCAATTAAATTAGCTCAAGCTACAACACAACACCGCCTTTATGTCTTAAATATATATGGAGATTTATTCAAATCATTCTATTCACGTTTATTCTATATGAGATTAACAAATTATACTTGAGTATTTTATTATTCAAACAAGCAAACTATACCAGGAGTAAGATGATCTGAATGTTCTAATTACGTTCTGCTCATAGTTTTAGAAACGCAACATTATAATAAATGAGTTGATTTTTACCTTTCACCACAGCTAAGCAATGTTTACTCTGTAGGTTGCAGCCTCTAACACTATCCTCCGAGGTGGCTTCTGTGAGGATCCTTCGTCAAGTGCTCATGTCCCGTAATCAGGCCCAATACTAGAGAAGACAGTGGTCTATCTAAGGAGAGAAGAACAGACGCTACCCTGGTGGGAGGTAACCAGAAACAGCCTACTCATCCTGAGATGATGGCTGGATGAAATCTCCATCTTCTCGCATTTACGGTTTGAACCCATATCGGGACGGTAAAGGATACCCTCCTAAAAGCAACCTTCGTCATGTCACTTGTGTATGGAACACGGACTGAGGTCACTGTAGTTGAATATAGAAGGAAGAAATTCTTCCTAAAGTAATATGGAGTAATTAAGTTATTATCCCAGTAGTTGTGCAGAAGTTGCTCCATCTTCTATTTTTTCAGGGAATTCGGTTTTGGCCTATGAGAGAAAATATAGTTATATAAGAAATATGTCATCTTTATTTTATTTTATTCAAAATTGATTCAAACAAATATATATTTTCACTGCGATAACTGATTTAATGAATGAACAGCCACACACTGTGTAACACACATGTTATGATTCAAACAAATATTGTATCAACCAGTATTAAAATTACATTACGCATACAACATTTGGACGATGTTAATACAGTTGACCATTTCAAAAATTAAATCATTGTTAAACTCGTATTAACGTCTATTTTGCTAACAGATACTTACTGTCTGTTATTAAAACTACTCCTGGTCTCCGCCTTAGTAATTTTATCGCCAATAAACTGACCGGATATGAGCGCTTCGCCGTCAGGCAGCAAAGGGTAATTGCACAATACTTCACTTTAACACCAACTGCTTGTGTTCTATATAACGAGAAAGTGTCAATCTCGGATTTTAAATAAAGAAAGCTAAGCATTTCTTAATTGAACCGTAAAATCAACTTTTTCCCATTAAAGTTGTAAATAAGTAATACTAATGGACGAAGAATAAAAAGCCAAATTTACCTAGCTACTTATTACTTTTAAAACTTCATTTTCTTTTTCATTATTACTGAAAAACATTTAGACTTTAGTGTCGTAACCGAAGAAGTTATAATAATAATCATGTCATGGTTATAATAGTAAAATAAAAATTAATTCTATTATAATTTATAAATATTTACTAAAGAAACTACTAACATGATAGTACTGAAACATGGTTATGTCAGGGTTGTTAATGACACTATTTAAATACATAGAATATGATTTGGAGGTATCCCTTTCTTTCAAATTAAAAGTACAGTTTCTGAACATCCTACATTATTCTCCCATAACTCGGTATGTATGTAGTTTTTCACTTGTCAATTTTTTAATTTTTATTAGTTGTAAAGGAAAGTTACAGGTTTGCTCACTAACCTCTTGACCTCCTTCCAAACAAATAAATCGAGAGTAAAAAATAATCTTTAACCAAAATTATCTCAAATTTAATTTTATTTTAAATGAACTCTCATTTACCCCCACATTTTTCATAAAATGGCTAATAAAATACTTACCTCATCTTGATATAATATCAATGGACATGTCTTTTACGATATTCTATGGATAAATAAAAACACAAAACATATCAATTAATTTTTAAGACTCTAAAATATTGTTTTCTTCATGAAAATACATTGTTCGTAGATTCTCTGAACATAAATGTTAAACAGAGACTCGTAGTTAGTTAAAATAAAACACTTTTCGCCACGTTCTCATTGGTTTAGCCATAGACTATATGTAATATTTCTACGCACTTTACCATTAATACTATTAAATTAAAAGGAATGAAATAAGAAATCGAATAGACTTTGCAAATAATTTACATGGTGTTACATGGTTGCTGGAAGAGCATGGAGTGAAAGAGAAAGGCTGTAGTTTATAAGAGATGGATGATGCTTTTATGTGATTGGTTAAAACGATCGCGAGATTGGTCCGCCAATGCAACGTTTATTAAATAATTTCACGATGTGTAATACCAATATAATTGATGAACCAGAAATATAAATGTTAATAAGGAAAATAGTAAAAGATATAACAATACATTACACTATGTTACTGTGATCGCAACAGGCACCTTAACAAATGTTGTATAATGGATTGGAATAATATGATTATTTTATATTTTAACGAATGTAACTATATTATTTGTACAGAACACGTGTCTGTGTAGAACCATATTGGTATCAATTAAACATTTATATCAAATAATACATTTTTAGCTTGGTTCTACTCTATACATAAATTAATATACACAGAAATACTTTTCCAATATTAAGGCACAAATACAAACGGTTGCCAAACCACTAAATGCAATGAAGGTGTGAACCAATAGGATATTATTCATCCGGTCACACTCGGAATCGACACATATTCGCATCAAACCAATAACTATAAACCACTGTTGTTATTGTTATTGTTGATTATTAACGTTACTAATTATTTGCGGTAATTAACTCAACAAAATTGGTTATACTGTGGCGATTGCTTTACAGTGTACAAACAAAAAATAAAGGTATAATTTAAAATCGATGGATAAGAATTCATAACAATTTAGAGTAACCAATTTATAAGTTTGGCCAGGTACTTAACAAGGGATCTAGAATTTAGTCTATTAATTATAAAGGTTTTATTAATATTATTTGTTCAAGACCAAAATAAGCTGCTCGTAAAGTGAGTTCTGCTGTTTGTCAGTAAAACTATATATATTATCTCATTCTTATTTATCACGGTAAGTAATAAATAATTTTCAGACGTAGGTCATATTTAAGTTCAGAATTTAATGTATAATTAAAAAGCAAATTAAAAAAATTATATTTATCAGTTTACCCATATCACTAACATAGTTTAAAATTATATGCAATAACATAAATTTTGTTGTAAACATATTTTGATTTTTTATGAAAGTAAAAAATGTATCGTTGTTTACAACAACAGTCACCGTATCGTTGACCGTCCGACTGTCCGTCTGTGCGATAAAGATCCTAGAGGCCAAGATGAGAGTCTAGTAGGGTGTACTCTGGAGGAATTTTCAGAAAGATAATAGGCCTATATCGTCTATAAGGTACCAAAATAAAATCCACTACAATTGCTTAAACAGCTTTCACGTGAAAGGGTAACAAACCAACAAACTCACTTTCACATTTGTAATACTCGTATTAGTTGTGATAAATATCATTCTATGAAATCCATTTGTTGTACTATCTGCATTTTACAATCGGGTGAATTGAAAGCAAATAATATTTAAATGAATACATTAACATGACATTGCGGCTTTTATAAATATAAGCAAAGCTTCGGTAATTATTTTGTATAAAGTTAAAAGTACAAATTTAAACTTTTATTAAAAACTCGATTATTAAGGGTGTAAAAATTAAGAACTGTTTAGTTACGGTTAACTACCTCAAGGTGCAGCGCTATCATTCTGACGTTTTATTGGCTGTGAACCACTGGTAAACAACAACAACAACCACTGGTGGAACAATATGAGGATCCTATTTCATTCGGAAGTGGGCTCTCCGAAGGAAGTAAGAATCTTGTACTTATGTTTGGTATTTTACAAATAGAAGTGTATTGCAGACTTGAATTTCTAATACGAACTAGATTTAGATCCTTTATTATTAGTAATTCGTTTGCATTTGTATAGATTTAGTAATTCATGTGAATTACGCTGTTTTGCTATCAATAGCTGTTTGATATCAACTTACATCAACATACAAAGACTGGTAGCCTAGAGATACTATTTATTTCACAGAAAGTTTACTCTTATAAAACTGTACAACTCGTTAAAGAAAGAAGTGAATAAAACGTATTGAAATCTTAATCTTGGTCGTGTAAGCTATAAATGATGAAAACAGGTGAAATGAGTTGGAGAGATGAAAAATACTCGGGAGAACACGGACGGACGAGTAATCAAGCGCGGAGAGCTGACGGCTTAATTTTCCGTGCAAAAACTGTGCAGTCATCAGAACTGTTACCTTTATGTCTGAGGTTTCTGCTGTTGGTGAGAGCTGAACTTAGAAACAATCCAAGAGATCTTTTATTAAAGTTTACAAGTTTTAATGTTGCAATTGCTCAGAAAATTATAGTTTACTTTGACAATTTAATTAAACTATGGTCTTCCACCGTGTTAGTGGGAGAAATGCCATTATAATCAATGGTTAATTGGCTGAGCTGTAGCGAATCCCTTCATTCCTTCGGCTGGATAAACTTAATGTCTGCCTATCTGTTTTTCTGCATAGTTGTCCTTGGATGATAGCAACATTGAATTGGATGTAGCAGCATTGATTAGAATGATATTAAATGGGATTTGCCTTATTTTCATTGAATACTTTTCCATTGGTCTTACGGTTTAAAAAAATGATATGGAAATAAACAGAGTAAATGAATTTATTAGTACAGTGAACAAATTATATTACACTAATACAACACGAAGTCCAGTCTTCGCAAATCACATATTAAACTTAACTTTAATACCTTCGTAAATGTCTAAAATATATGTTCTTTAAGGAAGCGTCTGATATTATTGGATTTGTGTCTAGGATCCCTATTGAGCCCAATCTTGACCCTTAATATTGCACTGAAAACCGTCACATATAATGCATAGTAACAATTTTAAGCCGTTTTAACCAAATTTTTTCTCAAATAATTTTTCCCAGCTAGTGGTTGTGATATCCCCTAGAATCATACAGCAAATTACTCACTAGACATTATGATTTTTGATAATATATGTTGATTTTATTCCTATAGTTCAATATGCACGATATAAGGTTATATATATATATATATATATATATATATATATATATATATATATATATATATATATATATATATATATATATTCTATATATAAGTATAAATAGGTAGTATAGAATGTAGAATTATAACCCAAATAACATATTATCGTATACTAATACTTTTGGGGATAAGATAAAATTTGTTAAGTTTATCATTAGAAAAATACAAACTTCTTCATTGAAGGAATACCACTCCAAATTGTCTTTTAACAATTCCCATTTATTAAATACTTTGTTGTTTTATACCTTATCAATAATAACATTGTTCTATTTACTTTTTACATCCAAATAGGTTTCTACGTTTATTACTACTCTGCGATTGTTGAAACAATACTTACGATTGTGTATTATAATCAAAAACTATTTAAACTGTCCATAAGAAGAACGCTGATATAGAAGAGATCTGGATAATATAAGAGGCTCCCAATTCAATAACATATATCTTATTAATTTATTCACCAAAACTTTTTATTTGAGCGCCTTTATACGAGTAAGTATAATTCACTTTAGATAGTTGATAGGAATTTAACCGTATGATCGTTCTACTCAAAGCGTTTTGTAGTTTACTTTTTGATTCTTTTGATAAATTTATCTGATAACGAGAAATGTTATTTGTTTGAATGCCATTTTAAAATTACTATTTGATCTTAAGAAACCAAACTAGGCTTATTGAATGTCTAATATAAAACGATTCTACAGCCCTTGAGTTGATATTTATTACTATCTAATAAATCAATGTAGCTCTCGTAAAAATATAATCAATGTAGGTTTGGATTTATCAATAATCAATAATGCCAAACATACCAAAGGTACTGTTAAAGACTGGAATGTTTCGAAATAGATATGTATGTGTCAAGACCACAGCATAAACTCTATTTATGACATGAAAGAGTGTGATTGCCATCACCTTTGGACCTTTTAGTAATATGATCAATGTGTAAACTTGATTTACCAACCTCACTGACAAACACTTAAGTAATTATAGAATTCTTCTACAATTATAAAACGTCCTTGATTACGTCTGGTTGTTCGAAAGTTAGAACTAAGTTACAAACAGTCTACATCTCTCTTGCCTCTTTCATGTCAATATTTTTTTTCATTTTCCTTATTTACAGAAAATATATAGGATAAAGATAATTTGCGGTATTTACAGCAAATATATAAGATAAAGATCATTTACAATGTGTGACACATATTGCATGCGAAAGAGAGAATGATCAATTTATGGCTAACAGAACACTACTCTAAATCAAAAGAGACAAACCAAGTACGATTCCTCTAAGGCGAATCTAGAATCTGTTCGGAGAATTCTAACATCATAATGTAAGTCATGTGAAGCAAAAGTAAATTAAATTTAAAACACATGCAAATTTTAGTAAAAAGTATATACATGAAATAGAAATGTTTAACAGTTTGATTAGGCTTTATCTAATGAATAGGTTTTTGTATTGATAATATAATCCATTTACAGCAAAGCCAAAATAAAAGAATAGTTTTTCAGAGTCTAATAAAACAATCAAGATTGCAAGAAATACAAACATTTTTTCTAAATAAGAATACAAACGTACAGCACTAAACAAAATACAATAATTACGGAACGCTAACAGACTATAAATATGATTTTTTAAAGTAGAAGATGTGCATGTAATAACGGGACATAAATGGTTAGTGACAAAAATGTTTATACCTATATATTAAACATTGAATTTTCAATATCATTGACTATAAACAACAATATTTTTAAAGATTTGCCAAACGAATGAATGATTGTGTGATTAATTACCTTTTACTTAAGGTGGAATACGGTTGAACATTCGTGGTCCTACAAAATTTATTTTTCTATTAACATGAAATTGGTACTAACTTTTCAGTTGCTTCAGAAACAACACATAATCACCAAACACGTTGAAGGGAGTATACACAGTCGACAGAAAAAATTTTAAAATTATATTAGAACAGATTAGTTACCTGAAGTTTCAAAGATTACTTGCAACCATTGTGAACTTTGCTAAAATTGAATTAAATCAGAAATACGCAATAACTGATATTGAAACCATGCACTAAATTATCTGTATTGACCTAAAGAGTAAATTTGCTAAACATTAGTGTACCGTTAAAATGCGCTCGCTGAAAAAAGATATGGTTATTAATATTATATATTTAACAGTTTTATGTGATACGGCAAAACTCTTTCCAGTGTTTTAGTGAATGTATTGATGTAAAAACGTTCTTACACGTCTCTGTCACTGCATCAATCCACCTTAAAATACAGTTTATTGTCAGTCCTTAGTTTTTTACCTTATCATAATTAGGTAGGAAAGTTGCATCTACAGCAACGTTACGTACAGATGTAAAATCGATCAAAGATTGGTAATGAGACATCATAATTGGTTTAGTTTTTCCTGGTTTAGATTAAGTCTATGTTTACTAGTCCAGTCCAGCATTTTGTTGATAGGCCCGGAACTCAATAACCACGATAACAATTTACTCATAATATCCAATAAAGCCAAAAATTAATAGTCTCTTGGGAATTTTATATTTTTTAGTACTTTTATTTTATTTACAGTGTTCAAAACGAGTAAAACCTTTATGGTAATAGTTTAATCAGCAGGTTTTCTTAGTCTATTTAGAAGTTATAAGCAAAGAGATGCATTATTCTCGACAAACACTCATTCTATTTAGTTATGAAACAGAATTTTAATTATTTTAAGTTACAATTAGAATGTAAAATATTTAAAATTGACAATGGAATATAATTTTAATCGCCCTTACTTATCACTTTAATTGGATATTTTTATTTATTCTACAAAGAAAGAGAGCTCTAGTGTACGTTTTAGTAACCAACCGAATGATGCAAAATGTATAGACCGTATTTTCTTACAAACCTTTATAAAACTGTATTTAATATTATGGAGTTTTTAAAATTTAACATGAATTAGTAAGGCAATACTAATTTAGCAGGCTAGGACATTTTAGTTTAAATTAATTTTCTACATTTAGTCTTCTAAAACGCTTAAAATATTGCTTTAAACAATTAGTAAAGAAATACTTCTCACAAACAGCTGTATATTTTTTATAAACTACATAAAATAGTTAAAAAATCAAAATTGATTTGTTGACAAGGAATATTATTGATCAGCTATTCTCCCGAGACTCTTTTGTTACGGAGAGGATTAATAACAGCTAAAACTAAATCTTCCATATACTCATAAATGAAGTGACATTCGTTAAAAATTACAATCCTTACATACTTCGAAAGAATTTGAATGAAATAATCAACCAATCAATACAAAATTAAAACTAGGATGCTGTGGTTAAGAAGAAATAGTGAGAGGGGAAATCGTGATGTCTAAATGTTAAAATTACTCAGCCATGTGAGTCCTGGTCCTGGTTCTCCCTCTGGCCATTGCATGGTGTTACTTGTAGTCCTCCTCTGTGTGCTGAGTTAAATGATTATTAAAGAAGTTGATATTGATAAAATTAGTATTTTACTTTGATGCCATTGCCCCTATACGTGTTTTTTTATCTAAAAAATTAAAAAACTGTTTACCTACTGAGATAGAGATAAACTTACATACGCACTTAACAATGATGAAAATCAAAGTTTGAAGATATAGTAAAGAAACTTACTGATGGAAAAATTCACGTAAAAAGCACATTGTTCTTTAAAACCAAAAGAGCACGCTAAAAAAAGCTACGTATTTACTAGTTTTGAGACAGTAATTATTAATGTTTGAACAAGCGGACTTTACTTCAACACGCAAAAGTTTTGTATGAGCCCTTTACTTACATGGTTGTTCCTTTCTGAAATAGGGAATACGCTTACTAGCAAACAAATGTATCCTAATACCTGTTGGTTAAGTTAGATTAGGTTGAATGTAACAGTTTGAGGAAGATATAGAAGCACTGTGAGGGCTCTGCACGTTTATGTATTTTCTGCTCGAATGACGTTTATACTTTCCTCATTATAATGATTTATTTACGTGATTTTATGTTACGGTATTTGATGTTTAGCCTATTATCTACAGTAAATAACATTAGCTGACTATTATCTAACATAGGTTGTACACAGTAAATGAAAAAACAATATTTTTTAGTAATGAAACAGAACCACATGAATGCGCAAAAATTTACAATTCCTATATTAATTACAAAAGGCTGAGGATGTATAAGGCATAAGATGGAAAAACAAAATGTCTAATAATACCTTATGCTTTCCAAAATTACACATTAACATATAAAACCATGTGTTATTGCAAGGAAAATAAAGTTATTAAATTCGCTGACCAGTTAAGTGATAATTATTTCTTGTAATTTAATCATAAAAATAAAATAATTTTAATAGAAAATATTCTGAAAATAGAAATGTTCTCATTAATTTATTTAAATTAATGTTCCACTGTAGCCACAAAAATGACGTCAAACTAAACGAAACTACATAACTTATCATTATTTAAAACATGTTCACCAAGATCCTCCACAGCGATTTATTATATTTTATCATGAAATAAAACTATTTTTATAGTGAAATGAAGCCTATATTTTGGTTACAATGTAATCTAACAAGGTTTTCCTGTAACTATATAAATTCAATTGTCTACTAAGTTTCTTTTTTAAGGAGGAATAGAGCTCTGGTAGATATCTCGGTAAATAATATAATAATAAAGTAAAATTTTGAAACCATATTTAATTTCAAACATGTAATAGTCCGTTTTAAGAATTATTCAGTTTAAACAATTATACATCATTAAATAATAAATTGTAATCTTCATTAATTAGCATTCACTAGTTTCAACCTATTGCCTATACTTAAACTACTATAAAATGCAAAACAATATCTTTAAGACGTCTATAAGACAAAAAATTTGTTAGTAATCTTAACGCTTGTTGTCAATTATGTATGAATGAGTCACAAAAAATGTGTGCGTATATCTAACTTAAAGACATTTTTAACAGATTATTGTTGTGCACTTATGGAACAAAAGGATTTTTGACAGCCAAAATTAAAGTTTCTCCTATTAAAATAACAACAAACGTAATTTTTGAATTATGTTTCTTTTTATGAACTAAGATATAAAATCATTTAAAAATCACTTAAATATTTAAATTTAATTATTTGTAAACGCGTTTTCATTCCATATGAACTGTTCCTCTAATTTTGGCTCTTTTAGTGTCAAGAAATGTTTTAGGATATTCAAACTACCTCTAAATAATAAAAGTAACTCACCTATAAGTCCTGGTCCTGGGACTGGTTATCGTAATCCTGGTGGTTATTCTCGGACCTGCGTGTTAAATATAAAATTGAAATATGAAAAAATCCTGGTCCATGTCAAACTTCTGGCCTTTATATTTTGTCTTTCGTGATGCTTCACTGATAATTTGAGAGTTACCGATTTTCGTAAACAAAACTTTGGAATTTATTAAACAAATATTTCAATAATAGTCCCTTGTTGTTTCCATGGATAATAAATATTGTTACACTTGTTTACGTTATGACTACTATATTGGTATTAAACCATGTTTTGTCATCTTATACCCTATACACACATACAACATCAACACCGGCTTGAGAAAACCATTACACAATGATCCTTGATCAGACATTAGTTAAGAATTATAATTGAATAGTTTTTCTAAACTGAAATCAATTGTTCCACTAGCTATTATATAAGTGATGTTGTATATACTAGTTTACGTTAGTTAATATGCAACAGTTTGCCTATATTTCTTGTACCTATACTAATATTTTGCGTAGTGCTACCTTTAAATAAGTTATTGTGTTTTTCTCATTGCAGGTTTAGTAGTTGGGTTTCTTTTGTAGTATCATACAAAATGCGTACTGTGATGAAATTTTTACAGTAATTAATGGCTATCGTTAAAGATAAAAATCCATGTTATTAGTTTAAAAGCGCCTGTAGTTATATTTCTACTCAATTTAATAATTTTTTTCCTAAAAGGAACATATATAGAAAGGCAGGACACATTATTTTTAAGTTTTTGATTCATGTTTTGTAATGTTTTTCTATTTTGATATTAAATAATGGACCTATGTAACAGCCTAAGTATAATTACAATATATTACGCTTGATTACTTTATAAAACGTTACGGTCAGCAGTTTTGACAAGTGAAGGAATATTTTAATCACCTTTTACTTTTAAAGGATGAAAATGAAATCAGGTATTAGATTTCAAAACAACTATTTTTCATGGCAGGTTTTCATACTCAAATACTTAAAAATCTTAAGTAAATAGATTATCATAATTATCATAATATAAATTGTCAAAACATCTATTCAAATTCTCGGAAATGTATTGATACTATTATTCAATTTACATTCCCAACGAATATCCAATCACGGGTGGTCTTCTCAAGTAGGTATTCAACTGAAACCAAACTAAAGCTATCGCATATACTGCACAACTACTGATATTTCGTCATAACACCGAAAATAATTATTACTTAAAGGCGCCTCCTCAAGGTGGTGATCAAAGGTCTCCCAGCCACCCTATCGCCGGAAGAGGTCGTCGAGGCTTTCCAAGGAGATGGCTATGGCATCGTGTAGGCCAAGCTCCTGAAGACAAGACGTGGACAACCGACCAGCCTGTGGCTCATCACCCTCCGTGGAGACGATGGGCTCCGGCCTCCTACTGATGTCTACACCGCCCGGACTGTTCTTCTGCAGGCTGGAGGTCAGGAAGTACACCAGGTCTAGTGGACCAGTCCAGTGGCACCGATGCCAGGGGTTTGGGCATGGCTCCAGCCACTGCCACCGTGAGCTCCGCTGCGTACGATGCGGCGATAATCATCCGTCCAACCTCTGCCCGAAGGAAGCTTCAACCCCGGCCAGATGCTGCAATTGTGGAGAGGCCCACTCTGTCAACTACCGTGGGCAAAAAAAACGAGAAGCAGCTCTCGTATGCTGCCGTTGCCAGGAGGGTTCAGAGGCCTGTACCTTCCAGGATTGAGCCTCCTAAGCCTCGAGAAGCTCCTGCTCCTGCCCCTTCTGCCACCGTAGATGACACCGTGGAGCCCTCCACTGAAAACCGGGAGGAAGATGACTTCGAGATGGTAAGGCAACGCCGTCATCGCCCAGCTCGGAAGCCGGAAAATCGGGGGGCTCGTTATCGTTCAACACCGAAGACCTCAACCTCCGAGACACGTCAACAACATGCCTCTCCTCAACTAGAGAACCCAACAATCGAGGACTCTCCTGCCCCTGCCAGACCAACACTACCCAGGCCCACACCGAGATCTCGTGCTGAGCCAACTAAGTCTGCTTCCAGCCCTGAACTACAAGCCCAGCCGCCCACAAAAAACATCACGCCGATTTCTCACCCAGCTTCCCTCCTACCTCAGGATCTCAAGATAAGACTAAATCAGATTCTTACTCAGTTGACCAACATAGTGGCGTTGATGTCACGCCTCATGGACACGTTGTCCGCCAACGTCCATGGGTAAGCTGAGAGTTGTCAGCTGGAACGCCGAGGGCTGGCAAACAAGCGGCTGGAACTTAGACAGCTACTAACTGAAATGGATGTGGACGTCGCTCTTCTACAGGAGACTCACTTCAGGGCGACAGATCGCTTCAATATCCCCAATTACCAGATATACCGCACCGATAGGCAGCTGCAGAACAACCGACCCGGCGGAGGCTCGGCGATCATGGTGCATCGGCGAGTGACCCATCGTCTCCTGGCAGAAGTCACTTCCTGGCCCGGACTCCTTTGGAACTCCAGCATTGAAGAACCTGCCGGCTTAGGTGATCGTCACGATCACCTGCATCTTCAACTCGTTCCTACGTCTGGCTCACTTCCCGACCACCTGGAAGGATGCTAAGGTGATCATGATACCCAAGCCTGGCAAGGTCCCTCTCTTCCCGGAGAACCACAGGCCGATCTCCCTCCTGCCTGTGCTCTCCAAGATTCTGGATAAGATCGTCTTGGCGAGATTCCCTGAGGAGTTCTTCAAGTCTATCAGGACAGAACAATTCGGCTTCCGCACTGGCCACTCCACCACCTTTCAGCTTCGCAGAGTCCTGAAAAACATCAATGGAGCTATAGGAAGGAAGCACCACTCCACTTCGGTCCTGATAGACGTCAGCAAGTTGTGGCACGAGGGACTGTTCTACAAGCTCTCATCGTCTCCATTACCTAGCAGGATTTTCCGGCTGCTCCGCAGCTATCTCCAACTCCGGACCTTCTCCGTCAGCGTTGCCCGATCCACCTCCACGACCCGCCCAGTGACATCTGGTGTGCAACAGGAATCAGTCCTCGGCCCGATCCTGTACCTGTGGTACACAAACGACTTTCCGGTCGCTCCGAGAGTGCAGCTCTCCCTGTACGCGGACGATGTGCTCCTCACGGCCACTTCTGCCAACCTCAGGATGGCTGGTTTATACTTCCAGCGGCAGCTGCACCTACTGGAGCCCTGGTTGACCAAGTGGAGGATCAAGGTCAACGTTGACAAATGTGAAGCCATAAACTTCACAGGACAAGGAGACAAGCGGACGGCCGTCACCTGTCACTCAACGGCGACGACATACCGTGGAATACTTCAGTCAAGTATATGGGGGTACACCTGGACTCCAAGCTGACCTTCACACCCCACGTCAAGAGGATCTGTGGCCAATCGAGGAAGGGCTTCGGCAGCATCGGCCCCCTGCCCAACTCCATGAAGTTACCGACCAGGACGAAGGTCCTGCTCTACACGGCTCTGATACGACCAGTGCTCAAATATGCGGCCCCAGCATGGTACCACCACACCTGCAAGACCGCAAGGAGGCAGTTGCTCGCTGTCCAGAGCGTGTCTCCGGTGGGCCACTGCGTCGCCCTGGTTCGTGAGGAACACCGTAGTCAGGGCTTCGTCCAAGGTCCCCACCATCAGGAGCTTCGTAGAAGGCCTGACATCGAGCCTTGAGGAAGATGCAGAGTCCTCACCGTGGGATCACATGCGTGAGCTTCGCGCCCAGGAGGCTTCGCTTCCCATGGATGATTGATGACATCGACTACAACTTCGACAGCACCACGACACTTCACCCCATTGACAGGTAGCGAAAGCTACTAGGGCTTTGACCTTCGAGGCACAAGGCAAAAGCCTAACCGGCAAAGGCCTTTGTAAGATGTGGGGAATCCACCCCCCCCCCCCACAGTCACAGCGACTTGACTTGAATTGAGGGTGACAATTAAGTCTGGAACCTTTTTTTTAATTTTTGAACCACAATAAAAATAAATACCAAAGTTCACACGTGCTTAATGGTGATAGCAACGCACACATCTGCCCAATTACTGACCGGTTAATTCCTTTGGGAGACGGTCCACAAGGAGTCAGACTTCATTCTTAAATTGTCACCCAAGTCAAGTCAAGTCAAGTCGCTGTGACTTTGGGGGGGTGGATCCCCCACAACTTTCAAGGCCTCTGCCGGTTAGGCTTTTGCCTTTTGTCTCGAGGGTCATAGCCCTAGTAGCTTTGGCTACCTGTCAGTGGGGTGAAGTGTCGTGGTGCTGTCGAAGTTGTCGATGTCATCAGTCATCCATAGGAAGACGCAGTGGGGGGACCTCCTGGGCGCGAAGCTCACGGATGTGATCCCACGGTGAGGACTCTGCAGCTTCCTCAAGGGTCGATGTCAGGCCTTCTACGAAGATCCTGATGGTAGGGACGTTGGACGAAGCCCTGACTACGGTGTTCCTCACGAACCAGGGCGACCCAGTGGCCCGCTGGAGACACACGCTCTGGACAGCGAGCAACTGCCTCCTTGCGGTCTTGCAGTTGTGGTGGTACCATGCTGGGGCCGCATATGTGAGCACTGGTCGTATCAGAGCCGTGTAGAGCAGGACCCACTGGTGGTGGAGTGGCCGGGGCGGAAGCCGAATTGTTCTGTCCTGATCGACGTGAAGAACTCCTCAGGGAATCTCTCCAAGAAGATCTTCTCCAGAATCTTGGAGAGCACAGGCAGGAGGGAGATCGGCCTGTGGTTCTCCGGGAAAAGACGGTCCTTGCCGGGCTTGGGTATCATGATCACCTTGGCATCCTTCCTGGTGGTCGGGAAGTAAGCCAGGCGTAGGCATGAGTTGAAGATGCAGGTGATCGTGTCGATTACCCAAACCGGCAGGTTCTTCAATGCTGGAGTTTCTAAGGAGTCCGGGCCAAGGGCCTTCTTCGGGCGAAGGCGGCGAATATGGTCTTGGACTTCAAGTGTAGTCACAGTGGGCAGTAGGTTGTCTTCGTCAGGTTGGTATTCCTCCAGGAAGTTTTCAATCATTTCGCACGTGTCCTCGTCGTAGACATCCGCGTGTAGGGAGAATTGGTCTTCCATGGTGTCGGCGAAGGCCTTTGCTCAATCTCCACGGGAGTACACAATACCACGCTGTCCATGAAGTTGTCGGTTGGTCTTCTTCTCCCCTCGAAGTGCCCTAGAGATTTTCCAGATGCCGCCGACAACACCGTCAGCTTGATGTTCCACAAAGTCATCCCACGCAGCCGCTCTGTGTTCATCCAGGAGAAGACAGCACTTCCTGGCCTGGCGTTTGAAGGTCTGCTTGGCGTGGGGACATCGGGATTGCTTATACTCCCTTCGCAGCCTGCGACGAAGGCGAATCTCCTCTCTCAACTATTCGGGTAGAGGTGGAGTGATGTCAGTCCGGGAGAGCGGAGATGACGAGGCCGTCATAGCTTCTTGGAGGATGGAAGTCAAGTCGTGTACTTGTCGGTCTAGCTGGTCCGGTGACTCGGCAGGAGTTGGTGGTGGCCGTTGTCTGTCAGCGAGTTGGTTTACAAAGTGGTGCCAGTTGATCTTGGTGGGACGAGTAGGAGGATATGATGGCGCTCCGTCGCCAGAGAGGTCGAAGACAACTGGCACGTGGTCTGACGAGAGATCAGACACTGCAAACATCTCGATGTGTCCGTCCAGCGAGCCAGCTAGACCGATGTCCAGTATGTCCGGGAGGTGCCGTCCATTGTGATTGTAGTGCGTGGGCTCCTCAGGTGTCAGTAGTTGGATGTGGAGTCGGTTGTCCAGGAGACGGTGGAAACTTCTGCCGTTGGAGTTGGTGTTCCGGCATCCCCAGTCCAGATGCTTTTCATTGCGGTCCCCAGCAACAAGTGCAGGGTAACCAGGACGCAGGAGGGCATCAAGGCAGCGGGTTTGCAGAGTGTTTCTAGGTGGATTGTAGACGGAGGCCATCTCCAGTTCGGCTCCGCTGTAGTGGATGGCAATCCGGGTGATCTCAGCTCCTGGGGCAGGGACTGCTGCCAGGAGACGATGGGTCTCTCGCCGATGCACCATGATCACCAAGCCTCCGCCGGGTTGGTTGTTATCAGCTGTTTGATGGTAACAGCATGGCTGGCCCATCCTTTGGGGACGTCCAGGATGATGGGAGGAATGCGTGGCCCTCGCTCGACGTCCATGACTTCGCCTGCGTAGGTGTCCGTCCGTCGGCTTTTCGGCGGAAGAGTCGGAGCTGGAGCCGCTTGTCGTTTCCGCAGACCCGCGGCGGGACGGCCTGAAGTTCCAGAGTTGGCCTCAGAAGTAGCTGGATCCATCAGCTGGGCAACTAGAGCAGAAGTCCCCGGTGGTGTCAGGTGGCCTTTGGAAAGGCATTTTTGGGATTCCGACCGGCGTGGGTTCCCCTGGCACTTGGTCGCCGCACCCTGGCAGCTCTCGGGGGTAATCCCGACTTCACCCGGGCCCTGTTCTCCTATCCCGGGTGACACTTCGTTGCTGGGTCGAGATGTAGTCGGCAGGCCGTGGATGGTCTCCAATGGGCCATCGGAGGTCTCCATCAGGCCATGGGAGGTTGCTGGTGCAGCGGGACCCGCAATCCGGGCCTCTTTTTCAGGTGAATGCTTGACCGGTCAGTAGTCCTTTATTAATGTAATCTTTATGTAGGCTCTCGTTTTTCTTGATTTTTAATTTTCTTTTATCTTCTGAGTCTGAACTCTCTCAACATTCTGAGGGTGAATAGTTCTTGTCTTCATCTATGTCATCACTATTATCAATCAAAGCTTTGAAAATATTAAATCTATTACTATTTTGCTGATCCATTGTTTTTTATGAACATGTACTGAAAGTTTTCACGTAGTTTTATCAAAAATATATGTAACTGTTGATGAAAAATATTTTCTTACTCGTCTTTTCCAGATATATTTATTGCATTTCTAGTAAGCAAGATTTTCGTAATGAGTTAAAATTAGTATATGCTTTTTATTTAACATATAAAACCAGTAACTCATTTTTGTTTGATAGGTATAATTCAATAATTAAAAACTTGGTGTCAAAAATTTGTTACAAATGTGTTATAGATGTTTTAACTCATTCTATTATTTACTGAAATTCACGCCAGAGCTCTCTTTCACAGTACAAGAGATAATAACAGGCCAAGCCAAATTACAGTATTTATATTGGCTAACTATATTTTACTTGTACAATTATAAACACACAAATATTACAAATATTAAAATTTCTCTCCGTAACTGATAATATCTTAATTTCCGTTTCATCAAGAATTAGAGTAAGTAGTTTTGGAGGATAATGCATCAGCTTCAATAACCCTAGCACACATATTTGATATACATGTGAGTTATACAACTGCATCAGTACATATTTAAATCCAGAAT
Source organism: Homalodisca vitripennis (assembly GCF_021130785.1). Lineage (NCBI taxonomy): Eukaryota > Metazoa > Arthropoda > Insecta > Hemiptera > Cicadellidae > Homalodisca > Homalodisca vitripennis. Next base: position 39,919 of record NW_025776935.1, on the reverse strand, counting down.
CGAAAAGGCAGAGCTCCGATTGGCACACAATTCTTACCCAAACAAAATGCATATTTAATGCACATTTGCAATCGCATATCAAAACAATGCTGAGTGTGTACTTTGACGTTAGAGGAATCGTACCTTTTGAGTTTTATACCGCAAGGAAAAACTGTCAACGCAGTCCTTTATCTGGAGGTGCTCGAGACTGAAACGCCGGATCGACCGCATCAGGCCTGATATTAAAGTCATCTTCAAACTCCATCACGAAAATGCCCCCAGCCACACGGCTTTCGTTGTTACCCACTACCTGATCAGAGCAAGACCTGCGTGGTGCCCCAGCCTGCTTACAGCCCTGATATATCTCCGTGTATTTCTTTTCTGTTCCATTGACTACAGAGAGAGCTGAAGCGATAGCACTGGAAGTCAGTGGAGAACAACCAAGCTGAAGTTATAATGATCCTGAGGAGCATTCCACTCGAGAATTTCAAAGAGCACTTTCCAGACATGGTAGAATTGTCTACGCAGGTTTATTGATGCAGGAGGAGGATATGTTGAAGTATTTTGTTGATTTGTACCAATCGCATGAATATATCTTTTTTGTTTTTTAGAAAATGCTCATTACTTTCATAACGCACACACTGTATCCTTATGTCTCATCAGGTGCACAACTGAGAGCACGACGATGTTGACTGACACGATCCAAAAGCACAATGGAGCTACCCAGTCTTCCATAAAGCAGATATGGTGGGAAGGGCTGATTCAATTTGTATGTTGGGTTTAGCTCCAGTTAACCTTCTTCTTAGTGCAGCGCCTAAAATCTGATGTTGTTGCAGACTTCTTAAATCTCGATTCATGTTCATCGAAAGCTATCCAAATATAGATTGGTAACGAAAACGAAAAAAGTTAAAAGGAAACCCCCGCATCGGTTTAACTACATTCACAGCCTCACTGAATCATCCTTCTCACCATAGCTGTGTACTGTTTATAAGAAGATTTGTTTGCACGTAAGATTTGCTTGCGTGGAAGACGGTTGATTTCATTTGCTGCACGTAATAGAAAGGTAAACTGGAGCTAAACTCAACACTCACATAGAATGAGCTCTTCCAACCATAGCTGCGTTACTGTGTTTGATAATAGTGTATGGCAATAGAACGGATTTGGCAGAGCGAATATTTTTTGTTTTTATTTGCAACTATGATTGGGGAATTATTAAACATTTAAACAAACTTTGTACTATCATGTGATATTGTAATGCCACATTTATTAATAGAGCAAAAAAGAAATAATATTGAAATTTAAGTACAATAAGTGTATGCTAACTGAATAATAATATCAGTGATCGACTATATCATGTTACACTGTTTAAATTAAATATTTAAGAAAGCAGTATAGAGTAGTTTTCAAAAGAAAAATATACTATAGCTTTTATCTTTATGAATAAGTTACTGAATCGTACACCAGAACTCTCTCCTGTCGAGGGTTTAATCACTCACTTTCTTATTGGACTCCACTATAGCTTTCATAAATAAAAAATTTACGCCTTAAAGGATAGTAAAGCTGAACTTTCAATATCTACATTTCGACTAGGAACTACACAGATCCAAGTGTCCACAGACAATAGGGAAATAAAGATTAACACACGCCTCTAAATTAAGTTTGTAATGTAGTAAAATGTCACTGAAGGTGACATAGGACTGCAACGTGAAAGTATAGGACCAAAAACTGCTCAGAATATAGATTACCATTCTCTCCTGCAGAAATTGTACCGTTTTCTTTTGGAAATTAATTTAAGAAATACCTCTGTCAATGATTTTCTTAACTGAATGAATTATATTACAAGGTTGATAACTAATACTTGCAATAGTATCAAAATCATGTTGTTATCTTATATTTTACAGACTGATTTCTAAACTAATAAGCAATATTACATAAAATTATATTTTTTTAATTAAATTATATGTTTGCGAATAAGTTTCGTATGCAAGAGAAAACCTGGCTAAAAGGGACATTCCAGAAAACAACTTTTGTTAACGTTATCAGAATAATATCGTATCATCTTCCCAAGTTACAAAACCATTAATAATTACAATGGAAGGTTCTTGCCTCAGTTTCAAAGATCTGACGCAGAATCTATTCATTTAACTTCCGAGTTAGACTCTGCATTACTGGCTTAGATGTTTAAAATTAAATGTATAATTCTACATACGTAAGTGATGCATCAGCTATAAACGTTTAAGACTATAAGTATTATATATATATATATATATATATATATATATATATATATATATATATATATATATATACTACTTAATAATACTAATTTATTGATATAACCCCTTAGTGCATGTCAGACTAGGATACGATGAAAAAGTTTAATAACCAAGGTAAAATATAAAGATTAGTATAATAGCGTATTTTACACGTTTAAATATTCGTACGTCACTCTTTATAAAAATATAAAACCTGGAATGTTTGAAAATATCGGTACAAATACAACTTGGCTGAAGATGGCTAATTTAGTCTTTCCATATCTTTGGCTAATATAACTAACATTTGCATGTCTGACGGCTGGATTTAAATGTTTGTAATAAAATTATTATTTTAGATAAATATATTGCTTCCTAGATTTTTACTTTTCTTATTACCCGACCAAAGCTAGTGTTGGATGAAGATCAATTTCATTTTTGGAGGAAAAATTTCATCACTTATACAAATGTTATAGCAGTTAGCTTCTACTCGTAAATGTTTGACCAATAGACTACCATAAATACAAAGAGATCTTGTGGTTTTGTCTATATAAGAAAGTTCCTTGTGGAAAACACTTGGAATGAAATATTGACACTGTTATTAATAGAACTGAGCTTATATGTCTCCTACAGCAGTCCACATTTAAATTACTTGTATCTATGGAAACAAGAAGAGAAAATTTCGGGAAATTGTAATCGCAGCACCTCGGAGAACCACCGAACAAGGAAAACACTGTGAGGCTCAGAGAGAGGACCAGGACCAGGACCTACAGTGAGTTATTATTATTGTTTATATCATAGTTTCTGCTCTCTGTATCTCTTGACATCCTAAGTACGTAGTTTATATTATAGTATTATTGAAAATTTATCACAGCATAAATCACTAGACCAGTGCATATATTATTGACTAAATAAATAAAAACACAAAAATATATTATAAAAATAGTAAAGTGATTTATATAAAACAGAAATTTATGTTTGGTGATCATTTAATTACTTTTATATTTTATATTGGGATGATTTACATACACAAGGAATCCCACTGGTACGTCATAAATAAAAGCTATGGTACGTTTTTGTTACATTTATGCTTTGGGCTGTTTTAAATTTTGGACTTGTTTTACATGTACCGGTACCTAAAGCGTGCATGCAGAATCGGTCTTATATTTTCCAAGATATTTAACGACCTTATTTTTAATCTGATTTATAAAGTTGATATAATTATATATCTACTAAGGCATAGACAAATTTCAAGACAAAAGCTTATGGGTGAGTACTTTATTATTAAAAATTCAAAGTTTTTCTCTATTCATTTCACCCGAAGAAGTTTAAATCCTAGTTTATGGATTAATAACCACAGAATAAAATATTTAACTAATTGATTTTTAGTTAATAATAATTTGGAGCATTATTTACTTCAACGTGTGTTAGAGATAACACCCAGGCATTTTATGGTAGTGCAATATTGAAAATAATTTGAAATTAGTGAATTTTAGTTTACTTAGGAATGAAATTAATAAGTTAATTTAATTGTTTACTCTTATAACAATATTATACATATTTTAGGAGGAATATGGTCTGTAATTGTTGATGTAACTAATTAGTTACTGAAACTATCATCATAACTCTGATGATTTGTTTCGGCAGCCCCCTAGCCTGCTGTCGGATTCAATCACGAAGGGGATTTTTTATGAGCAGGCCCCCTAGCCTACTGTCAGAGTCAATCACGAGGGGGGATTTTGTATGAGCAGGCCCCCTAGCCTACTGTCAGAGTCAATCGCGAGGGGGAGTTTTTTTCGGTAACCCCCTAGTCTACTGTCAGATTCAATCACGCGGGGGAAATTCGTATGAGCAGGCCCCCTAGACTACTGCCAGAGTCATTCACAAGGGTGAATTTTGTACGAGCAGGCCCCCTAGCCTACTGCTAGAGTCAATCACGACGGGAAGTTTTGGTTCGGCAGACCCCCTTACCTACTGTCAGTGTCAATCTGGTTTACTGAAGAAGTTCGCCATACACGATGTTCCTCGCGTAACCGACTTCTTCGAATACTCGATCAGGACGGACAAGGACCACGATGTCTTCTGGGCGTCTAACTCTACTGAGCAGGACGTACAACTGGTTGTGGGTAAAACAGTCAGTGCAAAAGTCGAATCCGACAAGATCGATTGTCTGACCTTGACTCTTGTGACCGGTCATAGTGCATGGACGTCATTCATCAGTGGAATGACGTCAACGGACAAGTAACGCCGAAATTTACTGAAGAATACTTCAATGTTTTGATACGTTTTATATTTAACTTTAAAGACAGTGCACTCAAGTCGGAGATTTAAAATAAACCCATTGCCATAAAATCTGAAATTATTTTCGGCTATAGTCGTATTATTTTATAAACATGTTAAAAATGTACTAATTTATGCTACGTTTTTGTATCATATTCAAGACACGATACTATGTTCTACTTAATAATATTGTCATTCCCTATTAATTAAGTTGGAAATATTCATACGATTCTTAAATGTCTCAAAAGGTGCAGCTTTTTAAAAATGCAGTAGGCCAAAGTCCATAAATGAAATAATTAAAAGTAAAATAGCTCTGGAAAGGTTTTAAATTCTGTCGATATAAATAATTGTAAGAAAAATATTGGTTTTTTACATACTCAGGTTTTATTAGGTAAGATAGGTTATTCCTGCGAGGACCTGGTTTAGCAGCTCGTGTAATAAAACTCAATGTTTAACCCACGTTTTCCCGCTTTACTGTCTCTATTGTATCAACTATTTATTTTAGAATCGTGACTAAACAAATATTATAATAGTTTTATTCAACTCTAAACATTGTTCTGCTTAAGTGTTTGTAAAACCACCAGCTGTATGAGAAACAGTTGAATAATATAACAAATTTTGAATCATGTAAATTGCAGGTAAATGAATCAGTTCCAAATAATTCGTTTTCCCTTGAACATCAAATATAATATTACCTAGATCGCCAGCTATATTTCTATCAGGTGTCACATGAATCTAGTTTAGTTAATTACTTAATCCAATGGATAACACCAATAATATTATGGTATGAAGGATCATTACACAAACCTTTTTATGAGATTTTGGAAATTTAGAAACTAACACATTTTATTGTAAAACTATGTTTTCCAAGTAAGCTCCTATTAAATATGGATTATTCATATATTTAACTATAATTCTTTTCCACTTAAAGTCATCACCGTATATTTTGTCAATATGCTAATGTTAATCATCATACAGGGTGCTGATACTAATACAATACTAAACGTAATACCCCGCCTACATTCAAAATATAAAAAGCAACATACAAAATATAGAAAGAACGTGAAACTCTATAATAGTACCTTAACGTACCTATTTTCATGTTTAAAGAAAGGTGATTAATACCCGTGGGTCTAAATATTGAAAAGAATGGCGAAAATTAGACTTTTTAACCTAGGGGAGTCTTCAATTATTTCAATTTACATAGATGTTTTAATAAAAAAACAATCTAAAGACTTTTTAAACAAAATTATGTTGAGTAGGTTTAATATATATTTCTTTGTAGAGGGGAAAGGAACTTTACATTTTTAAAAGTTTTTACATGTTACGTAAAAATTGGTTTAGGGTGGTTCTTAGATTATCTTAAAATACTTATATGTACCGCATCAATATATTATGCGATATTGAAATCTAGAGTGTATCAAGGCAAAATAGAGGAACGTAATAGATCAATATTACTAATATTTCATAAGAAGTTTCAATAGAAAATCTTTTTATATCCCGACCATTATTATGTTTTTCCAAACTCCTTTTTTTGTCTAAAATAAACTTTAGATATAAAAAATATGGGTTAAAACATTTATCACTGACATGCAAAGATTTGAATCAATCATATAATTGTAAAGAATAGTTGGAAAGGCAGATTTTTGCTAACCGAAAGTGAGATTAAGAGTCTGGTCCAATTTGGTTTTTAGATTCATTCCGTCTCTATGTTTCTAGAAGCTTGCAACTTTACACGGACAGCCAAATCTATAACACCAAATTCTGTAAAACTGTTAAGCTATTGGAATGACATGCTTTTGTAAATATCCTTTTTCTCTGTGAGTATTTTAGCCTCTAGAATCCTCCCATAACTAGAATCTGTAGCCTCTCGGGAAAACTAACCTCTACCTCTCCAGTCTATGGCATCAACATAACTGTCGAATATGCCATTTGATCTATAGAATATCCCAACCTCTGGAACCGTCTGACTTAAGAAAAACTCAGCTTCTGGGTATTGCCATGATTAAGAAACTCCCAGAATAAAAAGCTCCCAACATATGAGACGAGTGAGCTGGGACAGTTTAAAACCTAAGGAAATTTTAACCTATCGTAAGTCCTAGTCTATAAGAAATAATAAAAATTTATATTTGTAATAGTAGAAACTATCACCCAATAAAAATTTTCACATTGGGACCCTTAGTAGTTGTAGCTCTGACCTTCATCGACTCGCAACCTCAGAGATAAGAAAGTTCTCGACTTTTTTCAAATATGACCCCTCTCATCGGACTTTTTAGACATGCAAATCTGTTGAGACATATTTTTTTCTAACGGTATTAAACTCCAAGTGTAATATAATCTTCATTATAAGGAAATTATAATTTATCCTTCTCAATAAATTTACACCTTTAAGATCTTTAACACATACAGGAAGTTTTGTAGAAAAACACTTGAGCTAATTTTGTCAATTCTCTCTCTAATACACAATATTAAGTAAATTACAAAACTGTTAAATATTGTGAGTTTAGCATGTACATAATTACACTAGTGCTTTGTACTTGTCATAAGATTTTTAATAGCTATAATCGTCTAAGGAAATCTAAAATGTATCTGTATTTTTGACTACTTGCATGATGTCATACCATATTTGTTGAATATACGGAGGATTTTATATGTGAATGAACAACAGTGTAAACGACATATCGAACACTCTACTTAGATATTTTATACCATACAACATATATTACCGTGTTAGGTATACGGACAAAAAACTATTAAAATTATGTTTTTATACAAGTTTGTCTGCTCAGCATTTACGTATTTATAATTAGATAATAAGAATTGATAAAAGTTTCTGTATTTTGAATTTTGATAAAACACGCGACCTAAACATAAGTACAGTAGTTTAATACAGCAATAAGAGAAACGAAACAACAGAAAAATACCCAAAAGTAATATTTATTATTTTATAGATTTCCATAGAAACTACAAGGAAAAGTTTTGAGATTTCTTTAAAATTTTTTTCGACAGTTCAGTTTCCTCGTTCAAAAGTAGTTCAACTCTCAGTAAGTCGGAGAACCACCATTAAGAACAGGATGCGGTGCCCAGGAGCAGGAGCAGGACCTTCAAAGATAAGTGATTTACTTTTATTACTTAGAAATCACAATTTCTACTCTCACTATCTCGTTCCCAAAACAGTTTATATCATATTCTATTGAGTATTAATCACAGCACAAAATATTGAAACAGTTCATAGTGATAATGCGATTGCAAAATATACACATCAGAATTTAATATGAACAATTATATACATATATTTTTATATTTATTTCAGATTCCTTTATTCCTTTTTGTGTCGTCAGTATACTTACGAGATACAAAATCCATTTGTTCATCTTGTGTAGTAGTTGGTAAACTTGTGTTCTCTGTTATTCTATTCACTCTGAACCCAAAGGGTGCAGATGGAAACAGGTTATATTTTTTCCAATTAACTAAATCTTTTATGCACTTTACATCTATTACTATATACACCGTAACCTAGATAGAAATAAAATTTAAATTATATTTTAAACACATATTTGTCTTTATACTGTGTATAGACAATCACATAACAAGAAAAATCGGTTTAATGTCACTACTAGTGATGGCGAAAAGAATCAATGTTGCTAAGAGAAAATTAAGGTAATAATATGAATCGTACGTACAAAAACTGTTTAATATCCCTGGAAATATCAAAGGATAGGTAATTAATTGACTGTTTTTTTTTATAATTCTAGTTCTTTGGGTTCAGTATCCATTCACCGCGTGTCGCATGTAAGAGAAACAAAAGATGCGATGGCTAGTTCCATGGACCAGGCCATACATGGATGAGTTACTTTTATAATTTAGAGATCTAAGTTGTTCTTTATAGCATCTCTCGTTACCCAAAGCAAATTACATCCTAGTTTTAGCATATATTAACTACAGCACAAAGCACAGGAACAGTTCAAATGTAATGATAATTGAGTAAATTCAATTTTATTCATTTTGCATATGTTTTAATTTCGTGGTTTTCGCTTTTCTTCAATAATTTATATTTAATTAATGAAATATGTTGTAATATTTTTTGTAAATATAGCAAGAACCTTGTCCTAGGCTGTCTTGAATTCTGTCTGTACCCAAAGTGTGCAGAAATAATCAATTCAGAACTTAGCAACTCCATCTAACCAATCTCAGTAACACTTTTTATTCGCTCATACAATCATATCTGCTAAATATTTTTAAATTTATAAGGAGAAATTTTTCCTACATTATTTATAATTGACATATTTGAGCCAATTTTGCAGTTGGATAAATATTTACATTGAGTTGAAAACAATTTATGCTACGTGTTTATATATTAAACTACTAAATGAATTATGTTTATTTATTATATTTAATAATTTCTGTAACTGTCATGATAATTTTTGGGAGAAATATTGTCTGTGATCTTTAAGTGATTCAACTAGTTACTGAATTTAACACCAAATGTCTCTCTCACACTATAAGAAATAAGATATAGTCAACTAAAGTGATAAAGTAATACAAATACCTTATTAGATTTCAATGTCACTTTCAAAAATTCTACTTTCTACAAACTAGAATGAGTCGTGATGAAAAATGCTTCAGCTGAAAATGAGAGAGCACCCTGCAGAATTAAACCATTACCAAAGTGATTTTAGTCCAAATCTTGGTTAATAATTGGAGTTAAATAACAGTAGTATTAAATCTCCGGAACTCGCCATAGAATTAAAAAATTTTTTTGGGGTTATTAGACTCTAAATCGGCATTTAGGGTTGATAGTGTTTAAGCAATTTTAGGAATACGATTACTTGAATTTAAAAACTGGTACATGCGACGAGTAAAGATGGTATTTATATTTGAAAACCTGAAATTATGATTTTTTTTGCAAATTAAATGTTATGGACGGTTTCGAGGACTGTATTGTTCTAGTTTGGCGTTCTTAGGTGGCATACATTCTCTTATACTCCTTGTTCGCTCGGGATCTATAGTAACTCTATTATTTTTTATTAAATTCCCCAAAAAGGAGATTTCCTCAAAACAAAACTTTGCTTTCTCTAGGTTTGCCTTTAAGCCATGTTTGCTTAGCCTATTTACAATTTCTCTGACGTGTACTAAATGCGAATTAAGGTCTTTACTGTACACTAAGATATCATCAAAAAAATTTATCAAATATTTAAATTTTATATTGTCTAGAACTTTGTACAGATAGGTGGACAATACAGCACTACCAACATTTAAACCAAAGGGGACTCATTTAAATTTATATTTACCAAATATAGTACTAAATGAGGTAGGATCTTGACTATCAGGTGATAATGGACATTGTAAAAAACTTTTTCTTAAATCTATTACTGAAAAATATTTAGCTCCACTAAGATTTTGATAATAGTTATTTAAATCACCAATGGGAAAATCAATTTTCTGTAACTTTTTATTTAATTCTGTGTAATTGACTACAAGTCTGTCCTTTTTGGTTAAAGAGGCTGGACTGGAGTAGGCTGAAGTACTGGGTTCAATTATTCCTTGGTCAAACCAGTCCTGTATTATTGTTTTCATCTTATTTACAGTGGGAGGGCTTATAAAATAAGGCCTAATATTTACAGGTGTGGGGTCATTTAGAATTAATTAAACTTCCAAATCTAGAGCCTCTCCTAATTTCGAAGTAAAAACATTTGGAAAATCCATTATAAGGTTTTGTATCTCAACCTCAGCTCTAGTGCACCCTATTTTTACATCAATGTTGTTTAATTCATGTTCGAAAGGCTATTGTCTGACAATAGTTACTTTCTCATTACAATATAATTTAAAATAACATGAATCTCCATCAAGATCTAAAATTAGTTTACCATTAGTTATAAATGGGTTTCCTAATACAATGTCCCATATTAAATTATCCAATACAATAAGTTTTAGTGTCCAACAAAATTTATAAATTTTTATCTTAGCATAACAGTAACCAAAACATTTTATTTCAGTGTTATTTGCAGCAAACATTCTATCATCTGACTTCATTAATTTAGAAACATTTTTATTCAACAATAGGCTATCATAAAATTCTTTACTAATTATATCTCTTGCAGCACCAGTGTTTAATAAGCAGTTTGTTATTACATTTTCACCCACTATAGCTTCAATTAAAGGCATATTGTTACACTGTTTAACATTTAGTTTTAAATTAGTTTTCTATAGTTTAATTTACTCCAATTTTTTATTTAATAATTTAATTTACCTTACCATTGATTCTAATAAAATAGAGTTTTTCTTTTCTTACTGCATTAATATTTATAAAATTAGTATTCTTAGACTTATGAAACCGGGGAGGGATATTTTTAGGTGTTGTGTGTAATACCCCTCCCCTACCAACTAGTTTTTTGGCTTCCTAAAACAATTTTTTGCTAAGTGACCAGGCCTATTACAATTGAAACATAACTTTGGGTTTTTTACAGTAGGCCTACTTTTTCTAAGTTCAACATGTGGTGGATACATGTTGTTAACATATGTCCTACTTAAATTGCCCCTTAAGTTATCATTAAAGGTTATGTTGTTACTAGCTATACACAATTTTTCCAAATCTGTAAAACAAATGGGATTGTTTTCAAAAATTAACTTATTTCTATCTGTAGGCTTAATACCTCTTTTTATACAAGTTACCAAGTCCTGTTCACTTATGTTACACAATAAAACTTGACTGAGCTCTTTGATATCATAGATGTATTCATACAGTGGCTCATCAAACCTTTGTGGCCTATAAACTAAATCTAGTCTAAGTCTTTTAATTAGGCCTATAGGGATAAAAGCACTAATTAATTCCCTGTGTAGATAGTTGACATTTGGCATAAAAGACTTACACTGTATTATTTTGGCTAAAAGTGGGCCTTTTACAGGGTAACAATGCTAAAATTTCATTATCTGATAGGATAGTTTCATATTTTAGTTTTAACAAAGTTTTCAAAAAGTTTATAAGCTCAGGTACTACTAAACCATTTGTTACTGTAAAATTTTGTAAATAATGTTCTACAGGGTTGTTTAACTTATTAAACATATTTAAAGTAGACATAGGTTGACTAATACAATTATTGTTTGCATTATAAATAGACATTAAAGGCAAAGTGGTGGTATTGGCAGTAGGCTGCGATATTGTTGGTGGTTGTACAGAAGTAGGGCCTATTTGTTCTTTAACTGCCTGTTCCATAGCTTGTTCTAATGATTCATTTAAATTGGCTTGTAACACTTTAAGATGTTCTAGGTTTACTTTAGGTAGCAAGTTTTTAACTAACTGTTGTTCAAAATTTAATAGCCTACACTTTAAAGCTGATAAAGTTTCAATATGTACAGTAGTTAGTTCTAGTGGGTTGTCTAAAAAAACGGTTTATTAAATGTTTAAATTTTTCTTGAAATTTGGTGATTTCTAAAGGTGAACTATCACTGTTCAATTCACTGCACTCATGTTCTAATAAAATCACTTATTTACTGAGAAGCTGTACTTCTTGATTGTGATCTATTTTTAATAGGCTACTTGCAGTAAGTAAAATATTGTTTCTCAAACACTGTCTTAAGGACTTTCTAAGTTCATTTACTGTACTGTCACTATTTAATTTAACACCATCAGATATCAGTTCAAATACTAACTCATCTTTAGACAAATACTCTTTTTTAATGGCAGGCATTGTGGCGTTTTCACTCAGTTTCACCGAGTTGATGGCAGAGTAGGCACGTCAATAGCAGAGTCGCGCAATCAATATGTGTACCGAATGACGAAAACACATGGTGACTTCTGAGGTCGTAGTAATAAATACTCAAATTGCAAAGTTTACTTATAAGTTCAATTTAGTTAATGAAACTTACAAGCACCACTTTTAGTTGGTAAATTAAATGTATGCCATGCCACGCTGCTGCCAATTAGAGTACAAGAACTAAAAATGTATATCTGATAGGTGGGCCTAAAATGTCCAATGTTCTATGGAATTATGCCAACGATATTTTACTTTATAAAACACTAGCGGGCCCGGCGCGCTTTGCTGCGCATTTCAATAATTTTTTGCAAAAGTTGCCCGCGGCTTCGCACGCAATTTCCCGTTGAAAACAGTACACTATATTCACTTATTCTTTTTCTATCACATTCTAAACATTGCTGAGATAATTGATAGTCGTTCCATCGTGAGCCTCTTGGGCGTATTATGAAGGTATGTACCATATTCCTGCCTCTATCTAGCTGTTACCCACGGCTTCGCACGCAAATTTTAAGAACCGAAGTCCTTATATTACTTAGTAAATTTTTTTTTTTTACTATAATAAATTTTAGATTAAATTAGTTATATCTCCGATGCCACGATTGAGCTTGCTTTGTTGTCTCGATCGAGAGAATATGTACACACGGAGTTTTGAGAACCATACTTCTGTCAAAAAAAAACAACTAAGGTTGATTTTATAACATTCTTTATATTTGTAGCCAACGTAAGATAGTAATTATGATATCTGCATTACTCTTCTGATCAAGCATGAGCATAGTTTATATTAAATAAATATTGCAGTTAAAGGTGAATTTTTACGTCAAATTTGAATTGTATTATCTGGATAGTAAAGTCTATGTTTAACAGTGATTGCAAAAACAGTTTAAACAAAATTTGTCGTTTCTCTTAAGCTTACTCTATGCTTTAAAACTATAAGTGTAATATATGTTTACAAAGAACAGCTGATTAAAAATTTGAAAAGACGTTAACATATATGTTTGCTGCAATGCATTTCTTATGGGTATTTCTGTAACCAGTGGGGCGGAATCCTGAATCGGGAAAGGGATGGGCATAGCTTATAAACCTTCTCCGTGGAAAAAATACATATACGTACAAATTTTCATCATGATCGGTCCAATAGTTCACGATTCCATAAAGGACAAACATACAAACATTCATTTTTATATATATAGATTAAGATTTTACTTCCCTTCACAATATGTAGACTCACAACCCGGGCGTCGGCGTCTTGGCACGAGACATTGAAGTTGTAGTCTAAGAAGGGTTATTTCTAGTCGGTAATTACTAGAAGAGGAGTAGAAGTTATGAAACTGGTAGCCATCTACTCAAATAATACGTGAGCTCGCCTAAAACAAATTCGCGACGGTATTAGCCATGAGACAACAAACTTATCACGACAACGTTCTCGTCAAAAGGACGACGCCACAACTTGTATCCATTTCAATCAAGCAAATAAAAGATCTTCAAGGGTAAGTTACTTTACTATTTACAACTTTACTTTACGTTACATTCATTTTTATATGTTTGGCATCAAAGGGCTAATTTAATAATACGAAAATATAAATTTTACTTACAGAAATAGCGCACGAGGTGAAATCGGTCACGTAGTTGGGCTGCTACGAAGGGTTACAATAAAATATTCATACGCGTTGCAATTAGGTAGTTAGTCCGTCGATAATTTGGTTCCGGAACATTGGATAAAAAATAATACTAAGTTGTACTGGCTAACTAGGTTGTGAAATGTTGCATTATAAAAAATGGAATTAACTAACGGTACAACTACTACTTAAAATTGCGATAAAATATAATTTTGTCACATACTTAACAAAATACATTTTCTTTTTATTCTTTAATTTTTCTTTATAAATACCCTGCATGTATTAGTATTTCAAATGTCAATATCTCGAATAATTGTATTTAGCTAATTTACTAATTTATTTATTCGGTTTCGTTCTCATTACAATTACAGTTCCACATAAGACTAATGTGATACATTTACAAATGCTTAGCCATAACCAATGGAGCGACATGAACTATCATCGAACTTAATAATGCCTATAATAACATTTTGCCTATATTTCTGAAAAGTTTTAAGCAAAAAGCTCATAATGTCTACAAGATATAACGCAGACGGATTGAGAGATGGACAGAGAAACAATGGGATAGAGAGATAGACAAACACAGAGACATTAAATTTTTCAGCTTCACGAATGATACTATTCGTTAACGCTAATCCCGTAACCGAAGAAGAAATAAAATATTCTAATTGAATGTAATGAATGCATGTTTTCTTGTTAAAACATACTGATGTATAACAAATCATAAATAGAAAAAATATAAATTAGGAAGTTAATTCCGATACCTAACGAGACTCTAGCCTGCTAACTAGGCGTATCCCCAATAGTGCTACCGGCGAATCAAATTCTTCTTAGAGGGACAGGCGGCTTCTAGCCGCACAAGACTGAGCAATAACAGGTCTGTGATGCCCTGGGCCGCACGCGCCCTACACTGAAGGAATCAGAGTGCCTTCCAGAGTGAAAACCCCGGGTTACCAGTTGAACCTCCTTCGTGCTGGGGATTGAGACTAGCAATAGTTTCCCCGTGAATGAAGAATTCCAAGTAAGCGCGAGTCATAAACTCGCATTGATTACGTCCCCGCCATTTGTACACACCGCCCGTCGCTACTACCGATTGAATGATTTAGTGAGGTCTTTGGACTGGTGCGCTGGGATCGCCTCGTCCGGAGAGATGACCAAACTTGGTCATTTAGAGGAAGTAAAAATCGTAACAAGGGCTTACGATTTAATGCTTGTATTCCTTTATTCTTATTCTTATTGAAATTAGTATGTCCTGTATAATAGATGGCTACCTTCTTTACAGTAACATATAGCACTCATATATATTTTAAAGTTAAACTAATATTGAAAGGTATATAGTTGTGTAACGATCTTCTTTAGGGTGATTTAACTTTCCAATATACTCCTATTATAGAATGAACTAAAGGAGGGCCCGGATTATTCCAAATAATAGTTACATATGTAAGATAAATCAAATAATTAATTTAATTACAGGTACATTAAAAATTACTTCGACTTTATGACTAAGAAAAGAAGACATTTTCAAATTCAAACACCATCATTTTTACTCACGGGACAATAATATAATATTAATAAACGGTTCTGGTATGTTTGGAAAATAAGGTTATTCGCGTGGACTAGATAATAATAAAATTAGCAGTAGTTTTAAAAATATTTATTTGAAATTTTGTAATACTCCTTGTTATGAATTACTGTAACGTTTGTGTGAATGAGTATAAAAATCTAGGACGAAGATGCTATCACCTCACTCACCAAGATGCTATCATGGCGGGGTTGAAGGCCGCAGACGCTGAGGACTATTCACATATGCTGGACTTATGAATCTCTCACCACAGGTTTCAGCCACTACGAAGTCCAGGGAGAGGCCCCGAGTGACAAGCTGTACACCTCAGCCACGCTCAGGCCGCAGTTACTCGGAGTGATCAGCCCGCCTTTGAGAGTCCTCCATATAGTCAAGTAGCAGCCGGTTACTTAGCACAACACACGTCAACCCCTTGCTACAGTATGACGTACAGGGAGTACCATATATCGTGGTTACTATTTTTTATTGTAAAAGAGAGATATGTCGTGAATAGAACTATAACCACACTAAATGGTACCACGATATGGATTAGGTTAAATGTAACAAAAAATTAACTAATTTTATAAAGCAATAAATTATGGATCGTATGGCCTAAAATGTGGCAATCATCATAACTATGGAAAGGTTTAAATGTTATACCTACTTATATTTTTCTATACTCACATTCAACAATATGAATGTTGTTGAATGTGAGTATAGAACGCCTTGGGGAGCTCGAACGCCATTTAAACATAATTTTAACTGTGGGACACATTACTGAAAGACTAAAAGAAATATCTAGATGAAACGTTTACAGTACTTAGAGGACACCTTTTGCTAGGTCGTGGTGAGAGGACTTTTGAATACAACCAATAATAATATTATTTTAATTTTTTTTTTATTATACTTTGTTTTTTACAAATTTTATTTAATAAAAAATCAATATCTCAAAAGTTAGTGACTCAATTCAAATATGCTCTCACAGCGAACTAGCTTGAGCGCATATAAAGATGTCCTAAAAGTTTCATTGGTCTACCTTTAATGCTTTTTTACTTACGTGTCTTCAAAATATTAAAAATGCAACTTTCGGAAAATCAACAAAAACTAAAATAAAATCATATTTTTGCCATTTAATCACATTTAGTGCCCTCCAGCAGCATATGCTAGGTTGTCTGGGTCTTCTGCATCTTAGTACTGGTCCTCAAGTCTCCTTTTAAGCAAGGTCCTGCTCTGTCTGATCTTTTTTTCCAATCCTTCTGCGGCCTTTTCACTTTTATGTATTCGGTATTTGTCTAGGCGATGCATAGCCTCAATGAAGTGCTTACGTAATTGTAGCCCTAGGTGCTCAATTACTTTACATTTGCTTGAATAGCCATCATTGAAAGACAGTACAGCATCTTGGGCACCAAATTTTAATGTTGGTAGGCCTACGAAGGTCCTTTTAGGCACACGGGTCCAAACAAGATTATTCAAGGCCTCGTTTGGGTTTTTATTTTTTACTAGCTAAGCATTTTTTTTAACAATTCAGGGTTAGAGAGATCTCTAAATATTGGCTTTACTTCTGACATTATGATTTCATGAAGGTGAAAGTGCTTGTCGTGGTCATATTCTTTGCCCTCACTTTCGAACTTGATGGTTGTCTACAGTCAATATTAGGCCTATCATCCAATTCAGTTTGTTTACTTTGCTTATTTGCTTTACAACATTTAACTTCTTTATAGACAACTTCCGTTTACTTCCTATTTTCTTTTTACTACCCATTTGAACACACTTCAAAATAATAATTAGGTAAATCACAACCCAAACACACCACTACTAGTTATTATATTCTCAAATGAATTATTTATCCTCGTAAGACAATAAACACAATCACATAACCAATCACAACAAACAGACTTGTTGAATACTCCAGATGTCAATCTATACTCATGACTGCCAACCTAACAAAACGTAGCAACTGAAAAAAATAACTAGTAGCACTATAAAAAGTAAAATGATGCTAAACACAAATGTTGTTGCAAATATCTGCTAAAAATTACGTTGCAAGCATACATTCAAATAATTTTCTATCTAATTTAGAGCTTTATATATATAAAGTGTTATATATCACTGGAAAGAGGAATTTCTAGAGAATAATAATCAATAATAATCAGAAAATGTATTAAAAAAATATTTGGCGTTTGGGGTGCCCTTAATCCTCATCCTCTCAAACCTACTTTTCAAATAATGTATTGTTTATTTAATAAGTAATTTGCTCTAAGGAACTTTACACCTGTAAAGAATGTTACAGGTCTGCATAGAATGTTATGTAGACCATTTAAGTTAGATACATCAAAATGAATACTCGAATCTAAAAAGGTTCTATTCGTTGAAGATATACTATTTTGCAATGACATGACATATCGAGTATTGTTCCTGAATATTGGATCTAAATTATCATAAATTATCACTTTGACGTTAATATAAGACGAGAAATAAAACGTGTTTATCTCTATAGTATGTATCTGTTCGGGTAATCTGATAAAAAATTCGATTTAATATTAATATTAGTCATGACGTAAACAAGCAAGTGAAGATGAAAAGCATTAAAAAGAAAGATTAAAAATACAACAGTGTACATATTAATATATTTTAAATATCCATAGAAACAACAAAGAACAGGTACCACAAAGTTTTTGTTAAACTCAATAGTGTTATTTACAAAATTTGTTGAACACACGGTTATAGAAGCACGACCTGGAACAAGTGCGATGACCAAAAGCTTGACAAGGACCAGGACCTTTTTCATTGTTCGTTTTAACGTTCAATTCGTTCAACACGCAGTACGCGGAAAGTCTCCACCCGTAGTACGCTAACGAAGACCAGGATCGAGACAAGTAATTATATATGAGTTACTTTATTGATTTACAATTCAAAGTTTTTTCGTAATGAAATCAATTATTTCCATCTTAGATTTAGCGATAATTAAAAACAGCAAATACAGTAGAACAGTTCCAATTTGCAGTTAAAAGGATTATTATTTTTAATGAATTATACAATAAGATTTTGTCTTGTTTTATCTTGACCTAAAAATAACTTTCGTATTTTTTGTGGACGAACCGTAAAAACTTGTGATTTATGGTTTTAAATCCCTTCAGTACTATAAGTGTACAGAAAGAATCAGTTTACAACTATTGTCCTGAAATTCATTAAAGGTTTTAATATCCATTCTCACATATTTTATAGAAAGGTGTAAAGATTACTAAGAGAATTACTTACTTAAATGTGTCTGAGATAAATCTTTCAGGCATTTTATACTAGTCTAAATATTGAAAATAATTTTAAATTAGTAAATGTTAGCTTATTTAGTATTTAAATTCAGAACTTATTGCGTTAATTTGTTTAATCAGAATGATTTCTAAATACGGTTTTGTACAGATTTGAGGAGAATTATGGTCTTTATCTTTTAATTTATTCAATTAGATGATGATATTACCACCAGAGCTCTCTTCCACTTTACAACAGCCGATTGAAATTGCCAATTGAAATTATACGGTTATAGAAACAACTTCTTAGATTCCTATGTCACCATGTAGTTTAATTTACACTATTAATGATAATTTTACTCTTAAGAAAGTAAATGCAAATTCTATATTTGGAAATAATGCCCGGGTTCTACTTGCTAGAAGACTTTTTACAAAAATTGTTTATCGGGATATAATTTTCATCACACCCTGTCAGGAAAGTCAATCTACTGCAAAATCAGATGGGAACCATAAATATAATTGTTAAGAAGTGCCGAGCCATCTAAACTTATAGGTTTTGCAGTTTATACCCAGATACCGGGGCAACTAAGGTTCTGATTTTTACATGTTCATTTTACTTTAATCATAATAAATGCTACTATAAATTGCTATTCAATATTTTCTCTTATTAATGACTGAGTACCATAATTTTGTACACAATAATCTTTAATCTATACAGAACTGTAAAACCCAATTAGCTTTGAAATAAAATGGTTTAAATTGCAAACTAGATATTTAAAGAGCCTCGAACATTTTGTATTGGAAACTGAGGATGTGGATGCATTCTTTTAAATTCATAGAAAAAAACATCCTATATTAAATCATATTATTGTCTTCACTCGACTTTAAGGTCATATCAGATTTGATTGCTAAGCATCGAAAACATTGTATTCGTCAATGTTATTGAGAAACATCTACTTCGACAACATGCAGAAACTCGCATTAGGACTTTAAATTTATATTCTCTCTTACATTATTTTCAGTTTTGTATAGTCTGTGTTGTTAAATTAATGTATTGTTTATAGAAAATATTTTTGACATTTGATTCTTTTAATCAATTTCAGTCCTTAACTTGTAATTATCGGTGATGACCGTGTTACTTATGTTTGTTAGTCTGCAAGATATATCCTGAAAACGAACCGACCTATAATATTTTAAATTTGCATGAAGCTTAATTTATATTTTGAGTTACACTGTGTTTGATATTAGTGAATTATAACTGATGGGATTTGGATGAGCGTCACTGAATATTTTTGCAAAGTACCTTTAGGTAACCATGATGGAAACGAGAAAATAGTTGAATAAATAAATATGTAAGCAACCAATTCCTATCAGGCAAGATGAAGTAACTCTTTTATTAGTAGAGTAAAAATAAAGTATAGTATATTGTAGTCAATGTTAAACGTTGTTGTCAATATATAACTATTTCGCAATCCTCGCTTGCTTACCAGAAAACTGGTATAAAACCTTGCAGGAAATTTCTACATAGACAAGAATGAGTTATATGATGGTTCATGTCTAACTATTAGAAGATGCACCGTTATAAAGTTTAATTTTGTGTAATACAACTTTTCGCAACCCTGGTACTCGTCGATGGTTGCATAAGTAATCTGATGTTCTTTGTAACTACATTTTTAATTCTTGTAACTAATAAACATTTTCTCTTGAACTTCGTACCTGAACATATTGCTGCAAAGCAACACCTAGCGCGCCTTGTCAGTAAGTAAAATTTATATTTCCACATTATAAATTTGCCGTTTCATGCTGGACATCTACTATGAAAGTAATATAAAGTACAATTTTTATTCATAAATTGATATAATAATATATTTTGATGATGTTTTATTTAGAAGATTTATTCAGATAATAAATGAGGTGATATCCTCCTGTCGAGTCGAATTTGTAATTATTATAAGTCTTCACTTTTTTTACTACAGCTGCAATATTGAACCAAGAGGCTGACGCTACGCCTGTAAGTCGACATAGAAGTGAAGGGAAGTCAATTTTAAAGTTTTAATACATTATTAAGTTCGTAGGCAAAATTCAAAAGAACATTGGAGCTATTAGCTCACCCCCGAGCATACTAACTCATACCAAGTTCATTATTACTCTATTTTGGCTGCAACGTGTCTAGATATTATTTTATTTTGACGCCTAGAAGTGGTGCTTTGTAGGTTTAAATTGATACAATTAAACTTATAAGTATAATTTTCGAATCGAATATTTATTACTACAACCTCAGTTATATCTAACCCCATGTGTCTCGTTTATTCGGTACAATGACTATAACTTTATAAGCAATACTATTTCTCATTGGTACCCGTGAAATATAAAAATTTCTTTTCTGGATGATTGTTTTCTGCTCATCTCCCAACATTATATCTAGAAAATAAAATAATCATTGGTTACAGTATATATTCTCCAGTAGATTTTAGCCTTTTCTCTTGGAAATTGGACTAGGAAATACCTCCGCCAATGCTTTTCTTCACGGAGCTTATGCACCTTTCGTCAAGCTTATTCAATTTCCATGTTGCTAGTAGGCGCAATAATGTCTAAAACATTTGTTTAATATTTTACTCTACTAATATCATAGACAATTTGCTATATTATATGCAATTATATATTCGTAGATAATTATACTTGTTCGAGTATGTTTTTCGTATGTGAAAGAAACCCTGGCTAAAAATTAAACTCCAGTAAACACATTTTCTCAACATTATCACAATAACTTCATATTATATTTCCAAGTTATAACACCGTTTACTAATAACAGTGCAAGTTTCTAACCTCTGTTTCTAATAAGAACTGACAGAGCAATTATTTATTTCTGTGCTACACCCTGCATTATTGAATAAAGCGTTTCGTATTCAATGAACAACTCTATATACTAAAGTGATGCATTGGCTATAAATGTTTAATGCTATAAATATATAATATATGCCTAGTAGACAACTTATACCGTAGGTAAGTAATTGTGTCTCAGCTTATCAACTACAGGGCCCGAGTTCGAGTGCTTGAGCGCGCACGATGAATACGCTTAGTAACAATAATCTTAACCTAGTCTAAAGTATAATTCATGATGAAAAAAACTTCTTCGTTAGCATATGAATATGAATAAGAGTATCAATAAAACCTAGAATTTGCTGCAGAATTTTATTTTTTGTTGAATTTGTATAATATATTTCCAGTTCAGGAATTATAACAAGGATATTACTTGAATCTTTAGGTAAAAATTTCAACAATTGCATAAACTAATATAATTAAGACCCTTTTACGTTTAACCTGAGGGTAACTAAATGTAATGCTTCACACAAAAACTCTACGTAATATGTATGCTACGATATCTTTCCGTACTAAAGGGAATGTTATTTCGTAACGATATGAAAGTGAGAACAGTTTTAATCTTGTTGTGCATTTAGAGAACGTAACAATAAGTTGTTCCTAAAATGTTGTTGTTCTAAGAAACTGGTATTTAGTTTCTCTGAATATGTATACCGATCCATTTAATATTAAGAATTAAAAGGAATTTATGTTATATATTTACTCTATACCTTCTCAAATCTAATATTTACACTATACATTTTCAAAACTAACATTTACTCTGTAACTTCTCAAAACTATTCTTTACTGCAGTAATCTTTATGTAAAAATGTACCTGCATAATATGTAAATGTAAATTTTAACATAGATTATTAACTCTAGTTTTTTTTTAATTTTTTTTATTAAGCTACTCAAAAAAAACTTCATGATCTATATTAGTCCTACTTGATCCTATATGTGAATTTGGATTATGTAAGAATGAAGTATTACAAATTAAAATAAATATTTAGTATAAGTACTCTTATAAGGATATTCACTTACTACTATATAGTAAAAAGTAATTCTTGTGAAATGTTTTAATCTGTTGAGGAGTAATGACGTATCTACCTCGGGTCTAATAGAGTAAGTAACATTATGATTAATGGACTACAGGGAATAAGAACACTTAACAGTTGTATTCAATCCAAATGTATGGACATATTACAAATGACCGAAATAATAATTTTGTTGCACAATCTGGGACTTAAAACTGTACTTTTTTTAATTTTGACACTGTGTAGTAATTTTGAAAAACGAAAACTTACAATTAGTGTACTCAAAAGCAATTTCATTCCTTTTCCTTTTATGCTAATAAAAGAAGGATTTTTTATTCCATGTACCTCAATAGATCACTTTAGTTCAGATAATCACTCATTTTACCGGAGTATTAATAAAACGGTCATATGTACTCCAGTATAATTCCTGGAAAACCAGGTAAGTAAGCTATGGTTATATATAATTTCACTAGGAAGTAGCACCTTTAAGCAATAATTACACTGAACGTTTTCCAGTCAAAATAATAAGTAAGAACGCTACAATAGATTCTTAATAGATTACGGCTGTTTAGCCGTAATATTAACTATTTGAACAAGCCTGTGGTGGACTGTTAAAACCGTCATTACTCTTTTTTGATTAGACGGTTATAACCGTCAGTACAATTTGTAACCACTTCTAGCTACTCCTTAACAGGTTGAATATAGTTTGTTAATTTAAAATTCAGGTAATTAAAACTCTCATAAAGACAGTTAAATATTTACGTAATAAACTTAAGTCATTACAAAGTATATAAATGTATAGATAAAACGCCGACTTCTTGGAAATTAAGCAATATTTAGCGTCAATTGTAAATTTTAAATTTTGAGTTTAAAAGATATAAATAATTATATTTTAATGAAAATGAATTTTCTAAGCATATAAGAAGGTTACACAATTAAAAGTTTACAATTTAAATTCATTTTCCTTAAGAACTTCAATAGGGCCAGCGATTTACTACACTTAATTACTGTCATATCTACTTCAGCCCACACATCAATTGCGATACTATTCATTTATGACCGGTAGTTAATTTTATTTGTCTGGGTATGATTGTGGCTCAGCCATCGAGTTTTCTTACTGCACATAAACATGGTTAAATAGATGGGCTTTATCTCTAATATACTAGACTAATTTTTACAATTTGCTATTGTTGTTCTTAGAGAGACACTTTTATTTATAGAGTAAAAAGAAATTATAATTTATTGTGGTAAATGTTCAAAGTTACTGGTAATATATGACTTCATTGCACATTTTCGTTGTAGTACCTTCGCTTGTTTACCAGAAATTTAATTAATTAAAAAGTTGCAAACTAAACGAGTGTATTTATAAATGTATACAGAGACTTTTTTAGGTTTTAGAGAAACACAATACACAATTTGATTCGTTAGTGCTTATTAAGGTCTATTTTAAAATAATCTAATTTTAATTCCAACACTAAAAGTAAGTTTGGCTTTTTATATGTTGGAATAAAACTATTTGGTTACAAAATCACTTTAATACATTAAATTTAAAACTAAACTGTTAAAAATAAGTAGAAAACTAAAAAATATAATGGTATATAAAATTAAAAGTTATTAGACGTAACGATATATGGTATATATCCAATTACCATTCGACAGATGAGCTGTTGCTCGCAGGGTTAAGATTTTATACGGTTGAGCTGATGTCCGCAATATCTTAAGGATTGCTTTACCTTCATAAAATTATTGGACTGCGGGCAAAACTTTACGATTGTAGCAATTAATGATTTTTTGGAGAAAAGGAATTTAGTTGAATATTCATGTAATATAAACTAGGATTAATTGCGCTTGTATAAGTTTACTTGAACAAAACTTCATAAGAAGAAATTACAAGAACTAGTTGTTGTAGCAGTACACATTTCTAATTAAATAGAGCCATGCTAATTGTAAATGTATTACTTGTAACGTGTTCCATGAGAATTTTGAAAATAGATAATGCAATAAAACTCCACTTACGATGGTCTAGACCAGGGGTTCCCAAACTGTGGTACGCGTACCCCCTGGTGGTACGCGAGACGTTGCCAGGGGGTACGTGAGCAGGACCACGCTAGTTTGCTTTTATGTTCCGGCTGATGCGAGGGAAATTTCGGGTTGCGGGAAAAGCGAGGGAAGTTTTGTTTTGCGCGACGAGTGGCTACATCACTGACGCTCTCCACCTTCTAGTTTCTTTGTCAGTTTGTCTATCGTCTGCCAGTCTGCAAAGTGTGTGGTTTTAAGCGTGTGTCATACTGCCACATTATTCGTGTTATTTTATTCATTATTTCATAGACAGTGTTTGTTATAGCGATATGGATAAGTGGTTAAGCAAGTCTTCAAACGTTAAGAAAAAGCAAAGAGTTTCATCATCACTTGAAGAAGGTAATTTTACTCCTGTACCTAGTACGTCTTCATCAAAAGATCAAAGCTCTTCAGTGTGTTCTGCGAAGCCATTAGGTAAACAAACGTGCGTACAAAAAAGGCGTAAATATGATACCAGCTACTTGTCTTATGGATTTACTTATAATGAGGTCCATGACAATGAAGTTAGGCCACAATGTGTAATTTGTTTGGAAACACTTTCTCATCATGCAATGAAACCTTCTCTTTTAAAGCGTCATTTCCTAACAAAACATGAAAATTACAAAGATAAACCATTGGATTTTTTCAAAAATAAGGAAGCTTCATTAAAAGGCAGCAAGACAAATATTAATTCTTTTACCAGTTTGAATTTAAAAGCGGTTGAGGCTTCCTATAAAGTTAGTCTTAGAATTGCTCAAGAGGGCAAACCACATACTATTGGGGAAACATTAATACTGCCAGCAACTAAAGACATTGTGTCAACCATGTTAGGACAAAATGAGGCTAAACAGATTGATTCACTTTCACTTTCTAACAATACAGTTTCAAGAAGAATAAGTGACATGGCTGCTAATGTAAAGGAAACATTACTCACGAAAATAAAAAAGCAAATATTTTGCTATTCAAATTGATGAAACAACTGACGTAACTAACATGGCTCAGCTAATATGTTATGTTAGGTACGAAGATGGAAATACTGTCGGAGAAGACATGTTATTTTGCCAAAACTTGCCTTCACACACAAATGCAGATGAAATATTTGGAAAACTAGACACATTTATTCGAGGGGGGGAAAACGAGTTGAACTGGGAAAAATGTGTAGGAATTTGCACCGATGGGGCAAATGCAATGGCTGGAGTTCATAAGGGAGTTGTTACTCAAGTGCAGCAAGTAAGCCCAAAGGCTAAGTTTATTCATTGTAGTCTTCACCGAGAAGCCTTGGTTACAAAGAGATGTCCCGCAGAGCTGAAAAATGTACTGAATGAAGCAGTAAAGACAGTAAATTTCATTAAAGCCAGAGCACTGAACTCACGTCTTTTCCATAATTTATGTGATGAAATGGATAGTATTCACAAACAATTACTTCTGCACACGGAAGTAAGCTGGTTGTCGAGAGGAAGAGTGATATCTCGAGTTTTTGAACTTCGACATGAAATATTGATTTTTCTATCCGACACAGACTTTCAGTATCGTGACCGTTTTTCAGATGAATTATGGTTGAGCCGATTGGCTTATTTGGCAGACATATTCAGTATGTTAAATGATGTTAACAGGAAACTACAAGGAAGCTATAACACCCCATTCCAAGTTATGGACAAAATCAATAGTGTGAAACTAAAATTAAGATTTGCAGAAGGGGAAGCAAAGAAAAGCCAAGTGTCATTATTCCCATCTCTTGAATCTTTTATTAAAGAGAACGAACTTCTCTTGAGTCAAACAATTTTGAATGACATATCAGATCATTGTAGCTCCCTCAAAGCTAGCTTCACAAAATACTTTCAAGAAGATCTGAGTTCATACTCGTGGATTAAAAACCCCTTTGCTGGGGGGGAACAATTGAGAAAATTGTTCCAAACAGCTTTTCTCTGAAACTCAAAGAGGAACTTTTTGAGTTAAACTGCGATTCGGATCTGAAAGAAGTATTTAACAAAACCACTCTTATTGATTTTTGGATCAAACGACGTTCAGAGTATGGTGAAATTGCTGACAAAGCAGTTGAGTTTCTACTACCATTCCGAACTTCCTATCTGTGTGAGGCGGGATTCTCACATCTGCTGTACATCAAAAATAAATACAGGAACCGAATGCAAACAGTGGAATGTGATCTCAGACTCAAGTTAAGCCCAATTATGCCAGACATCAGCAGTTTAAGCCGTTCCATTCAAGCTCATCCCTCACATTGAATAACTGATGATAAGATAACTATATGAACATTTTCATTGTGCGACATCCACAATTCTGAATTTTGTAATTTGATTATAATTAAATATATGTATGAATACAGTTTCTTGCATTTTATTATTCCAACCTAACAAGTTTTAACACAAATAACTAAAAACTAATTATATAAAATTTGTATTTTAATACATTACGGATCTGTTATTATTATTACATTGTATCTTTGAAATTCAGATTTTATAACATACAAGTCATTATAATTGCATATAAAACGAATATAAAAAAGCAAACTAATTATGCATGTACAATTTAAAATATATGTGTTATGGGCCAAGGGGTACGCCATAATACATAGTACAAACTAAGGGGTACGTCACCAAAAAAGATTGGGAACCGCTGGTCTAGACAGACCATTCAACTTGCAATGTATAAACACATAACCTGAGTACACGTGAAATCGATAAATGGTGTTTTGTATGTTGCAAATTCGTACGGAAATTAACAAGTTTTCTTTATTATAAATTACTTGAGTCATGTCATACCATATTCGTGAAATATCCGGAGGTTTTGATACCTAAATTAACAACAGGGTAAAAGAGATATCGAACACTGTAAATTCTATACCACACACCTTAACATAATACGGACAACAAATTTTTAGAAGTATGTTTTAATCCACGTTATTCTCTACAGAATATACGTATTAATAATCAGATAATAAGAGTTGGTAACAAGTTGTTGTATGTTGGTCGGATGAATTTTTGTAAAACACGTGACCTAAATATATTTAGATTAGTATTGAAATAATAATAAATGAAACAAATTAAACATACCTAACATTAATGTGGATTAAAATTATAGATTTCCATAGAAACTACAAGAACAAGTTTTGAGATTTCTTTAAAATTTTGTTAGACAGTTCAGATTTCTTGTTTAAACGTAGTTCAACTCGCAGTAAGTCGGAAAATCGTCACCAGCAACAGGATGCGGTGCCCAGGATGAGTTACAAGGATGAGTGTTTTACTTTTATCATTTAGAAATCACAATATCCACTCTCACAATCTCTCGTTACACAAAGCAGATTATATCATATTTGTAGCGAGTATTATTCACAGGAGAAACACTGGAACAGTTCATATGTAAAGATATCGGGATAACGAAGAACACATACCATCATTTAATATATATAATTACATTTTAAATTATATAAGATTCCTTTCTTTTTTCTGTGCTGTAGTTATAGTAATAATTAACAGATTCCCTTTGCTCGTTTTGTGTACAAGCTGCTAAACTATTGTTTTGGGCTATTTTTATCGTTCTGTATCCAAAGCGTACATAGGAAACAGTTGATATTATTTCCAAGGAACTAAATCCTATATGCACTTTAGATCTATTACCATACACATCATAACCTAAAACAGAAATGAAATTTAAATTATATTTCAAACACGTGTTTGTCTTTATAGTATGTATAAACAATCACATAATAAGAAAAATCGGTTTCATGTCACTACTAGTGATGCTAGTAAATAAGCAATGCTGGTAAGAGAAAATTAAGGTAAACACGGGAAACTTACGTACAAAAACTGTTTAATATCCATGGAAACATCAAAGGACAGGTAATTTATTGAATGGTTTTTTTGGATAATTCTAGATATTTTTGTTCAGTATCCATTCAACGCGTAGCATTTAGAGAAACATCAGCTGGAATAAGATGCGATGGACGGTACCAGGACAAGGCCTTACATGGATGAGTTACTTTTATAATTTAGAGATCTAAGTAGTTCTTTATAGTCTCTTGTTACCCAAAGCAAATTACATCATAGTCCTAGCAAGTATTATTTACAGCACAAAATAGGAATAGTTTAAATGTAACGATAATTGAAGTAAATTCTATTGTGTTCATTTTGCATATGTTTTAATTTCGTGGTTTTCGCTTTTCTTAGAAATTATTTAATCAATGATATATTTAGTAATCTTTGTGTTAATACATAAAGAACCTTGTCTTGGGCTGTCTTTAATTCTGTCTGTACCCAAAGTGTGCAGAAAGAATCAATTCATAACTTAGCAATCCCATGTACCAATATCAGTAACACTTAGTATTCGCTCATATATATCTGCTAAATATTTTAAAACTTATAAGGAGAAATATTTCCTCAATTATTTATAATTGACATTTTATCGGAAATTTTGTAGTTGGATAAATATTCATATTGAGTAGAAAACAGTTTGTGATAAGTGTTTATGTATAAAACCACTAACTGAATTATGTTTATTTATTATATTTCATAATTTGATTAAACAGTAATAATAATTTTTTAAGAGAGATATGGTTTTTGATGTTCAAGTGATTCAATTAGTTACTGGGTTTAACAACAGATGTCTCTCTCTCACTACAAGAAATAATATAGAGTCAATTAAAGTAATAAACTAATATAAATACCTTATTACATTTCAATGTCCCTTTAAAATTATACTTTTTACAAACTAGAATGAGTCGTTGTAATGAAAAATGCCTAAGCTGAAAATGAGAGAGCACTATGCATGATTAAACCATTACCAAATTGTTTTTAGTCAACATCTTGATTGCAATAAGAGTTAAATATCAATAATATTAAATCTTCAAAACTCGCCGGAAATTAAAATGTTTTGGATTAGGTACTCTAAGTCAGTATTCAAGGCCGATAGTTTTTAAGCAATTTGAGGTGTACGATTAATTTAATTTAAAACACTTGTACATGTGACGAGTAAAGGTGGTATTTAGATTTGAAAACCTGAAATTATGATTAAACGTTATGAACAGTTTAGAGTATTTTATTGTTCTTTTTAGGATATACGCATCATTAAGAATAGATTGGTTAAAATGTAAATTGCATTGAGCATGTATTTAGTGAAAGAGTCTGTTCTCATAAAAATATTTAAAACAAGAACACCCCTCAGTTTAGATATGCTCAGAGAACCTCCAGTCATTAAACCTCTATTATTTCACAATGACTTTAATTACAAGGAGGTTGGATTACGCCACTCCGCGTGTCACGAAAAAGCTTTCCTGAAATTGCATGTACAACTTAAAGCCTATAGCTCATTTTATTGTTAAGATGTCTGGAAGACATGTCCTCCAGCAGATAAAGAAGAAACTTTATCAGCCTACTGAGTAACAGGCTTCTGTAACGCTCAGAAAAATTCTCTCAAACACTTTGAAGTTACAGGGGTAAAGATAAGAACAAGTCAATCACAATTTGATGTGATTGGCTTGTACAGGTCTCCCAACGGAAACGATGAATCTTTTTTTTCAAATTTCGAACAAATTTTGTCTGACGTGACGAAGAAAAAGCGCAATTTCATTGTCATGGGGGACTTTAACATCGACATTTTAAATGATAACAGTCCAATGACTAGAAAACTCGCTGACTTGTTGGGGTCGTTTGGCCTTAACTGGTCGATCACCTCTCCCACGAGAGTTACGACCACTTCGGCGACTGCGATTGACAATGTCGTCACAAATTTGTCAGACACCGAGGCTTTAGTGGTCAACACAGCCATTTCAGATCACTATGGCCAACAGGTCACAATCAATGGTCATGAACCAGCAAGGGATCCAGTCAACAAAAAAACAATCAGAAACACAAGGCCCGCAAATATTAAGCTCTTAAATTTTTTTCTCGCTCAAGAAAATTGGAGCTTTCTAAATTTTGGAGATCCCCTTGAAACACAATTCAGTAGTTTTGAATCGACCTTTAACTACCACTTAAACGTGAGCTGTCCCCTGATAAAAATTCAACAAAAAACGAGGCAACAAAAGTGCACATGGATCACCAAAGGTATTCTAATCTCGAGAGAAAAATTATTGTTTCTCTCAGAAATTAATAAGCACTCATTAGATGAAGAGTTCAAAATCTTTTTTCAAAATTAAAAAAGAATTTACAGAAAGGTTATCAGAGCTGCGAAAGCTTATGATGTAAACAAAGCATTGCTCACGGCCAAAAATGTCTCGAAAAACCGCATGGGCCATAATAAACAATAAATCCTCACTGATCGACAAGAAAATCGATCTCCAAATTGAAAATGAACATATTAGTGACCCAATGAGGATCGCTAAGGAGTTCAACAAATTTTTGCCTCGGTTGGGACTGACCAAGGACTTAGTCCGCATCAGAACCAAAAATCCCCATCATTGATACCAAGTCCAGCAGCCTCAATGGCTCTGACCCCGGTCACAGAGGAGGAGATCGCCAGAGTGATAAGAGAACTCTCTTCGAAAAAATCGAATGATTCAAACTATGTCCCAACGTGGCTTCTAAAACTGTGCTCCAAGCATTTGTTGAGGCTACTCGAGCATTTGATTAATCTCTCTTTTCACTCGGGAACGTTTCCACCCTCTCTCAAAATTGCGAAAGTTACCCCAATTTTTAAGAAGGGCGACCCCCTTTCAACTCAAAATTATCGCCCAATTTCAATGCTGCCGGTCTTCAGCAAAATTTTTGAAAAAGTTTTTTTCACTCGATGTGTGAATTTTTTTGAAAAACACAACCTACTATCAGCAAACCAATTCGGGTTCCGAAGTGGAAAGTCAACAACTGACGCAATCGTTCGTCTGGTCGACATGATAGTAGAAGGAATGGAAGATCGAGGAGACACGTTGAGTGTATTTCTCGACCTATCGAAAGCATTTGACTGTGTTGACCACCATTCCCTCATTCTCAAATTGGAACATTACGGGGTGCGAGGAGTGCCACTCAAGTGGCTCGAATCGTACCTTAGTGATAGAAAAGAATTTGTTGGAATTTCAGACGTTCGATCTGAAGGGAGAGGGCTTTATTATGGAGTTCCCCAGGGCTCCATCCTGGAGTCCTCTACTCTTTTTGATCTACGTCAATGATGTTGGTTCATCGGTAAGCCGCGGACAACTCGTCCAGTATGCCGATGACACGACTCTATGCTTCAAAGCGAATTCAAAAAACAGAACTCGAAGAGATTACATTCATTGAACTCAACAATGCGATCCAGCATTTCAATGAACTCAACCTCAGAACAAACCCAACGAAATCAACATTCATTCAATTTTGCATGAGACAAACGAACTCAGGCTCTAGTCCCACTGTCATGTTGAATGAGACTGAGATCGAAGAAGTCTACTCAACAAAATTCCTTGGACTACACCTCGATCAAGGGTTGACATGGGATTTTCATGTAGACAGCGTTTGTTCCAAGGTATCCTCAGGCATTTATGTTTTGAGGAGACTGTCCGAGTATTGCCCGACTCAGGTGCTGATGACGGCGTACTATGGACTAATCTACCCACACCTCTCCTATGGATGGGTTTTGTGGGGGGGTTGCTCAAAAACAAATGTTTCCAGAATCTTCATACTGCAAAAAACAGCAGTCAGAATCATTGCCAAGCTGCAAAGGAGAGAGTCGTGTAAGCCAGCATTCAAAAATCTAAAACTGTTGACACTACCCTGCCTCTACGTATTAGAGACATGCCTTTTCTTCATGTCAAAATGCGAAACCATAAGAGGTAGTAACATACACTCTTACGCAACAAGGGGCAGGGAGAACTACCGAACTGGGAGACACAGAACGGCAGTTCATGAACGTTTACCGTCACAGGCGGGAGTTCAATTCGTCAACAAATTGCCAAATTCAATCAAAAATGCCCCAATGCTCAAAACATTTAAAACCCGTCTGAAAATTGCGTTAATTGCAAAAGCATTCTACAGCACAGACGAGTTCATGGCACACCATTGGGAGACCACCGAATTGGAAGACTGATTAGGTGAAAGAGTGGGACAATTCGAATGATTGGGAATGAATAAATTTTGACAATGTATGTCTAAAAGGGATTGAGATGTAAGAATGAGTGGAACATTTTTAGTTTAAACAAATATAATGACGATTGCCATACAGTGTTATATTGTCTAACGCAATAAAACATTTATTTATTTATTTATAAAATACACCACCATAGCACTCGTTCTTATCTACGGAAAAACGTTTTATAAAAGGTTTTATTCATAATTCTATGGATGGTCCTTTTGGAGATAACAACCAGATACATATAGCTGTTCCAATTCTGCGCTAATATATAATCTTGTCACGTACTTTAAAAACATTTTTCCCTTTATTAGTCTTTCATTTTTCCCTATCAATACGCTGCACTTTCTAATATTTCAAATGTCAAGATGTCGTACAATTTTATTAGGTAATTTAATAATTTCTTTATTCTTCTTCATTCTCATTACAATTACAGTTCCACATAAGACCGATGTGAAACATTTACAAATGCTTAGCCGTAACCAATGGAGCTACATGGACTATCATCGGACTGTTTACTATTATAAGATTTTGCCTATATTCCCGCAAAATTTGAAGCAAAAAAGTCAAGATATGATGCGGACGGACTGAGAGATGGTTTAAGTAACAATGGGATAGACAGATAGACAAGTAGAGAGAAATTAAAATTTTCAGCTTCACGAATGATACGATTCGTTAACGCTAATCCCGTAACCGAAGAATAAATAAAATATTTGAATGTAATGAATTTATATGTTTTCTTGTTAAAATATACTAATTTATAACAAATCATGAATAGAACAAATGTAAATTAGGAAGTTAATTCCGATAACGAACGAGACTCTAGCCTGCTAACTAGGCGTATCCACAATAGTGCTACCGGCGAATCTAATTTTTTATAATAATAAGACATATTATGTCGTTAATAAAACTATAACAGTGCTAAAACGATGCTACTGAAACGATTTGCTTAAATATAATTTAAGATGAACTAATTTTGGAGGACAATATAACACAGAGCGTATCGTCTAAAATAAGCTATGAATCAAGTCCAAGTCGCTGTGACTGTGGGGGGGGTGGATCCCCCACATCTTTCAAGGCCTCTGCTGGTTAGGCTTTTGCCTTGTGTCTCGAGGGTCAAAGCCCTAGTAGCTTTCGCTACCTGTCAGTGGGGTGAAGTGTCGTGGTGCAGTCGAAGTTGTAGTCGATGTCATCAATCATCCATGGGAAGACGCAGTTGGGGGACCTCCTGGGCGCGAAGCTCACGGATGTGATCCCACGGTGAGGGACTCTGCAGCTTCCTCAAGGCTCGATATCAGGCCTTCTAAGAAGCTCCTGATGGTAGGGACGTTGGACGAAGCCCTGACTACGGTGTTCCTCACGAACCAGGGCGACCCAGTGGCCCGCCGGAGACATACGCTGTGGACAGCGAGCAACTGCCTCCTTGCGGTCTTGCACGTGGGGTGGTAGCATGCATATGTGAGCACTGGTCGTATCAGAGCCGTGTAGAGCAGGACCTTCGTCCTGGTCGGTAGCTTCGTGGAGGTGAGCAGGGGGCCGATGCTGCCGACGCCCTTCCTCGCTTGGCCACAGATCCTCTTGACGTGGGGTGTGAAGGTCAGCTTGGAGTTCAGGATTACCCCTAGGTACTTGACTGAAGTCTTCCACGGTTTTTCGTCGCCGTTGAGTGACAGGTGACGGCCGTCCGCTTGTCTCCTTGTCCTTGTGAAGTTTATGGCTTCACATTTGTCAACGTTGACCTTGATCCTCCACTTGGTCAACCAGGGCTCCAGTAGGTGCTGCTGCCGCTGGATGTAGAACCCAGCCATCCTCAGGTTGGCAGAAGTGGCCGTGAGGAGAGCATCGTCCGCGTACAGGGAGAGCTGCACTCTCGGAGCGACCGGAAAGTCGTTTGTGTACCACAGGTACAGGATCGGGCCGAGGACTGATCCCTGTGGCACACCAGATGTCACTGGGCGGGTCGTGGAGGTGGATCGGGCAACGCTGACTGAGAAGGTCCGGAGGTGGAGATAGCTGCGGAGCAGCCGGAAAATCCTGCCAGGCAATGGAGACGATGACAGCTTAAAGAGCAGTGCCTCGTGCCACACCTTGTCGAAGGCTTTGCTCACGTCTATCAGGACCGAAGTGGAGTGGTGCTTCCTTCCTACAGCTCCGGTGATGTTGTTCAGGACTCTGCGAAGCTGAAGGGTGGTGGAATGGCCGGTGCGAAAGCCGAATTGTTCTGTCCTGATAGAGTGAAGAACTCCTCAGGGAATCTCGCCAAGTCGACCTTCTTCAGAATCTTGGATAGCACAGGCAGGAGGGAGATCGGCCTGTGGTTCTCCGGGAAGAGAGGGTTTGTCCTTGCCGGGCTTGGGTATCATGATCACCTTGGCATCCTTCCAGGTGGTCGGGAAGTGAGCCAGGCGTAGGCATGAGTTGAAGATGCAGGTGATCGTGACTATCACCCAATGCTGGAGTTCCTAAGGAGTCCGGGCCAGGGGCCTTCTTCGGGCGAAAGCGGCGAATGTGGTCTTACACTTCAAGTGTAGTCACAGTGGGCAGTAGGTCGTCTTCGTCAGGTTGGTATTCTTCCAGGAACTTTTCAATCATTTCGCACGTGTCCCCGTCGTAGACATCCGAGTGTGGGGAGAATTGGTCTTCCATGGTGTCGGCGAAGGCCTCTGCTCGATCTCCAGGGGAGTAGACAATACCACGCTGTCCATGAAGTGGTCAGTCCGGTCTTTCATCTCCCCTCGAAGTGCCCTGGAGATTTTTTAGATGCCGCCGAAACCACCGTCAGCTTGATGTTCCACAAAGTCATCCCACGCAGCCGCTCTGTGTTCAGCCAGGAGACGAGAGCACTTCCTGGCCTGGCGGTTGAATGTCTGCTTGGCGTGGGGACATCGGGACTGCTTATACTCCCTTCGCAGTCTGCGACGAAGGCGAATCTCCTCTCTCTACTCCTCGGGTAGAGGTGGAGTGATGTCAGTCCGGGAGAGAGGAGATGATGAGGCCGTCATAGCTTCTTGGAGGATAGAAGTCAAGTCGTGTACCTGTCGGTCTAGCTGGTCCGGTGACTCGGCAGGAGTTGGTGGTGGCCGATGTCTGTCAGCGAGTTGGTTTGCAAAGTTTGCTATGGTTTGCTATGAATCATAAATCAAGGATAGATGAAATCTTTTCCTACTAGAATTTTCTCCAATTCGCATTCCGTAAAATAAAACCAAAAATAACGTGATCGTGGTTAAAACTATAAAACAGATACAAAATTACAGTAACTATTAAGTTAGTAAACACTTATGTGACTTAAAATCGATCTATTGGTTAACAAATAAATTTTTTTAATACTGGATACATAAGTTCATTTTTTTGGAGATTATAAGATAAATATGGTCTATAACTGAGAGGCGTTCAGAGGTCAATCTGACTAACTCCATAAAACAGAAATTTTCGTAACTAACAGTTAAAGTTACTTAAGAATAAAAAAACTCTGCTTTGGTTTTAGCACATTTTTAAGTAAACTCATTCACTTTTTACTGTAAAGGGAAGCCTTTTAACACTTAATTAAAAAAAATATATATATCTTTAACAATATTAAAAAATACCATTTTCATATGGAGTTAATCACATTGCCAACTGAAAGGTGTTGACAAAAATTCTGAGTGGTTTGTATACAAGTTACTTTATTAAACAAGTACAAAGGAAACAAATATCTGTTAAATAAAAAAGTAATCAGTGTTTACTATAGATAACAAAAAATAGTAGGCTGAGTTTGGAAACTAGGAAAAAAGAAGTCCTAAGCCTAAATACAGATAACATTTAGGTTCTTTATCATTAGTCTGGAGTAGGTAATGCAGTCATTATCACTTCCAGGTTCATTTTCCAGGACATCTCTTTCAGTTTTTAAGTTTTTTATAGTAGTTGTGATGAAACTGTGAGGTATAAAACTTCAATAGGTCCAAGTAGTTATACTTTGGCCGCGTTCCTGGGACAACGCACCCGAGAGGACGGTTCTGGGACAAACCGTGTGTAGACCGAAATCTGGGACAGAAAAATTGTGTTAGAGAGCGACTTAAGAGTGTGAGTACGAGCAGTGGTCAGAAACCGCGCCCCGCGCGAAAGTTCAACCACGCATGGTTCATCACGCTGGTCCCGCCACCGCACACCACGCCGTTTGTTACTGTAAGAAGTATGCAAGCAATCGGACACGCGCCTCGTCAAGCACCCGCGCCGCTCGACTGCCTGAACCCGTCACCGCCATAGCCAAATTGGCACCGCGCCTCACGCCCTCTCCATCACCGCGCCGAGCGAACTGCTGGAACCGTCACCACCACCGCGCCCGTGTGAGGACACCGTGGACGTTGTATGTTTCTATAAGTATACAAACAATCCTGTACGCGCCTCGTCACCTGTCCAGTCACCGCCGCGCCGCAGCGAAAACACTCCGCACCTCCTTATAAATTACTAGTTTGGTATAATATAAGTGTATTGTGGACTTAGTATTAATGGAATCAGAAAGCACAGTCAGGAAAGAAATCCTGCTTTCGAGCTTTGTTTTAGAGGTTCAAACAACCTGTGGGTTAACGGCGATTTACCCTAAGAGGAAAAATTGTTAACTTTGGGTTATTGATTGATTTCGATGGGCTGCAGACCATTTGTTGTAAATGAATTAGGTTTTACAAAGGAAAATGATGGATTCAGATACATTACTTAATGTAAATTGATACGTTTTCAAATATATGTGTGGGTCAAGACCCATTAAAAACTATACAAGCTCACCAACGAGCGTTTACTAAATTGTTTGGTTAAAATATTATAAGAAGAGCGAAAATTGGTTGGTTCACTACCCCCCGAACCTTACTTCACACGGATAAAAGGACGAGAATTTGTTTAATAAGGAATCTTAGAGAAGTTTTTACACAAAAAATCAAATAAAGTCGTATACCATACTGAAATAATGAGGGAAAAAAGCCTTGCCAGTTATCAGAGCGTTTCCATAGTAAAACTCTCAATGAATAAAAAATGAATAGTGCACTATTGAAATTCAAAACTCTTTTAGATGGGTTTACTGTCACATTTACACGAAGCTTTCTACGATCAATATATACAGTATAAATTTCATAGCACTATAAAGATGATGCCCATCAGAAGTGAATTCAAAGCTCAAATGATGAACAAACTTTAAGAAACATGTTTACGCAAAACACTGGACGATGTCTAAGTATTCAGACCCAGGACTTTTCGGTTAGGGAGGACCGCTGTAAGGAAATTACTATAAAGTAAAGAATGTAATTTTGGAAATAAAATACCGCCAGGTAAATTGGACAAGAGAAAATTTTTCGGGATTGTGGCTGTCAAACAAAACTGTGGCCCCCTGTTACCTACAATAATCGCAGAACAGTTTCGGTGAGGAAAATAATATGGGATCGTTTTATTGACAAAACAGAGGGTTACAAAAAACATATGTTCTGAGTTCAGAGTCAAATGTATTAATAATGCTCTCATCCTCTCCTTCCAACGTCATTCCCACAACACCGCCACCCTTCTTCCCTATTCTCATTCCATCCATACCTTCATCCTTTTCCTCATCGTCAATTCGCCCATACAATAAGAAGGGTAGCCCAGCTCTATAATAATGGTGTTTTCTCCTGCTAGCAATGCAAACAGCATTTTCTCAATTGCTACGGATGGTTCTTTCCGAAGAATCATGCAGTCAAGAAAATGGTTACGAAATTTGTGGAGAAGAGGGTTACGGCATCTAACCTATCCCGCCACCAAAAAACAAAAAGAAGTCGCATCCGATACCATCATCCTTTTCACATACGTCCAAGTCACCCATACAGTAAGAGAGTAGCCAGCTCTATAATAATGGCAGTTTTCTCCCCTGCTAGCAAGCAAAACAGCATTTCCTCAATGCTACGGACGGTCTTTCGAAGAATCATCAGTCAAGAAATGTACCACAATTGTGGAAGCTGAGTGTTACATGCATACTCACCCTATCCCGCCACCAAAAAAAACAAAGAAGTGTATGTCAGCGTCAAATCCACCAGGCTTATGCTTCTTCCAAACTGGAATTCAATGAAAAACCTCCTTCTTTGATCGTAAACATAAGTATGGTTCAACGGTGTGGTTGTTTTGAAGTCAGGAACCTCCTTCCATGTCCCCGCCATTAAAAAAAACTAAAGAATTGATCATGTCCACGATTTAGACAGACAAACTCCGGATTTTGAATATGTCTATGTTGGGGAAAAACTACGCTGATGATGTGAGTGAAGTGACAAATCCAATTCCAGCGAAAACGTGAATTGCTTGATTTTGATTATGTCTAATTGTTGCCTAGGAGTCCTAGAGTTTCAAAATCCTCAGACCTGGAAGAATACAAGACGCGGGATTTGCCTGATTTTGATTTGTCTATGTTAGACACTCCAGATATCCCCTGATTTTCTGATTCCAGAAAATTAGAAGGGTGGCTATAATTGGTCCATCTACAGATGGACGGCCCTCCAAAAGTTTGAACCACCCAGGTTAAAAAGGAATACACCCCGATTCATCCGAAAATTTATATCAATACTTAGGTCCACCACCCAATTTGAAAGTTCCGGAATATAAGTCAGACTATTCACTGCATATACCCATATAGTCCTGTATTACCCATTCACCACTACAATATCCCAGGAGAGTCCAACATACAAACGTGCTTAGTCCGAACCGATGTTAGACGTTGCTTCAAATAAAAACCCCAGGAAGAAAACGTTTATGTGGTCCAAAATGCATGTAAGGGAAAATAAAACGAGTTTCACAACATTGGTCTCGGCACCAAACAATCTCAGAAATGTGCCAAAAATCCAGCATGGGTCATGACCATTATAACGAACGTGGCTGAAAAAGATAGGGGAAATCAAACACAGCTCCTAAAAGTAAAATGTGTTGGGATTTGATTGAAACACCAATAGAGGTCATCCAACTGGGAAAACCGATCACAAACAATCGAAAACGTTCATATCCGTTTGTCACGCACTTCATTGCAAGGTCACTCGATAAACTAGGAGGTGAAATATTTACCCATTACTGAGACTGACAAACTCAAGACTGCCGGCACCTACTCCAGACATCAACATGCTGGTCAAAGAAATACCCAAAACGACCAAGGGAAACAGTCAAAACAAGTCACCGATAGGTTCAAATACAAACGGATATAGCACTCTTGAGAAGCGATGATCCGAAAAAAAACGACTAGACCGCAAAAGATT
>NW_025776934.1:0-50702 GCF_021130785.1 Homalodisca vitripennis | reverse complement strand
AGAATTTTACTTATTTACCTGTATTCCAAATAATTTTTAAATTGCTACAAAAAAATACTGCTATATTTAAAATAAATTATTAAAACCAACGTGATGATAACATTTAAGTGTTCGACATATTTTTTTTATACTAATATTTACGTTTTTCTTTTAAGTTGGACTTAAAAATTTTCATACTGTGTTGAACCTTATACGACCCTGTTTTGATTTGTTACTCTTCTAATCATCGTGTTTTTCAATACCTTTCTTGATCCAAAAATAAAACCATTCAAGTATTCTTCATGATTGTAATTTAAAACCAATCATTGAAAATCGTCGTTAATAAGTCCATTAACATTAAAAATAATAGCTGATTCTCAAAAACGCGTTTTTAAATCAAGTAAACGAATATTTTTTACTACGGAAATTATATAAGCTTCATATATCTATGATACACCTCATGGCGGCAGAAAAACTGTTAGACAGAAACGGTAAAAATATGACTTTACTATTTGGTGGTCTTACTCCAATAGTGGTCTTCTGGGTAAACAATATGGTAACGAGAAAATGTGTTAGTAAATAAAGTTGAGATGACTAATCTATATAATGGTTTTAGTCTTATAAAAAGCTTAAATATTTTAGCTTAATGTGTAGTTGGCATGTATAGTATGAATGAGTGATGAGGAATTAGGTGGACATGGTCTCTCTGACAGCGAAGAGTTTGAAGTGCTAATTCGGAGGCGCAGCTTGGACTGTAGAGTGCCCCGTAAAAATAATACGCGCATGTGAGGGCGAGAGAACTCGTCTGCTGCTATCATATTATTGAGAGCTCTACACACTCCTGAGAACTCCAAGATCAGGATCCATATAATACTCAATTACACATTTAGGGGCAATATTTGGATTGGGGATGGTTGAATAAAGTTGCAATTAATTGTTTGCAAACTGTTGAAATTCAATATTAAGTTAATGCGTATTTGGTCAAAACTAGGTCAAACACAATAAAATTCATGGTGATTAGTGAGAGGTTGATACTCAAAGTACAATATCTACCGTAGACCGAGCGTAAACTGTGAAGAAAGCGTAAGAGGATTTATTCATACTAAACCATAACGTAACCAAATATGACTGTGTTAGTCACACATTATTGTTTCATACCCATAAAAGGCTGTTTGACAAAATGGACTGTTTAATAACATAGATATACTTCTGCATTAGCATGTAAAATTTCTCAATCCTGTGTTTGTTTATGTTTAATAATAATTTTTTGGATTGTTTTATTTCATTTTATTTCTTAAAATATTTAGATTTTTTAAAAAATCGAGAAAACATATATTAAAAAGGTGTAAATTGTCACTTTGTCTTATTTTATGTTTTGCGGGCGGATAAACAGAAAAATAGAAAAGACATTTTACGTTATTCACCAGACAAAGAGAAATTGTGTTACCCTACTGAGTGGTAGGCTTCAATAAAGCTCAGCCTTATTTCATAGTGGGACATGCATTGTAATAGAACGCATTCGTGTCAATGTAGAATTTAAATTGTGCAAATGTAATTTTTCTCAAGATTACTTTCCGCATTATACATTCACACTTTTACTTGTTAAGTTAAGTTGCATAGTCGAACTCACTGTTGCTTATAGAGAAATGAAACTTCATGAAAAATTCTATTCTAATAAAAAGTCCACAGGTCAGTTCGATTTCTAGATATCGTGCAGACAGATCGACAACAAAATAAAAGAAATATACACAAAAATTAAATTTGCCAGCCCAACAAGTGATACACTTCGCCAATGCTCAGCTAATAGAAATGTCTTTGTAACTGTAGCGCAATAATAAAAGCAAGTTCACAAAAACTATTTCCAGATCTATTAAAAACACAATGTCACAAATCTTTATTGCAATGTAATAATATATTGATGATTCTTTGTTAATAAATAAATTCCTTTTTGGGCTAGGAGGTGTCACACAGCCAGACGAAATTAAAAACAGTCAATAAC
Organism: Homalodisca vitripennis; assembly: GCF_021130785.1. NCBI lineage: Eukaryota > Metazoa > Arthropoda > Insecta > Hemiptera > Cicadellidae > Homalodisca > Homalodisca vitripennis. The sequence goes on along the minus strand of NW_025776934.1, from coordinate 48,724 downwards.
ACGAATTTTAAAAGAACCTATAAGGTCCTTTGGTATTGATGGACCTCTAAAAGTGTAATAATTTAGAGACTATATATTAATTTAAAATTGAGAATTATTTACATGACAAGTTTTGATTGAAGAACCGTTTACATAGGAAATAAACAAATTTAAATCCTATTATTAAATATAAAGGTGAACCACAAATAAGGCAATTGAGGGCACTTGGTACTACTCGTATTATAAACATTAGGAAATACCATATCAATTCAAATAATCAGGTTAGTATGAAAATTGTGTATTGGCCATTTCATAACTCACTTGATGGTAATTTTTCAGTTTATAGGAATTGGAAAAGTAATATCCCTTCCCGCATATAAATTATACAACAATAAATCAAGCCACATCCCACGTTCACAGTGACAAGAATCTATTTCTTTGGTAGCATTTCAGTGGTACAATTTGGTGTAATGAAGTATAAAGTGTTTGAAGGAAAACTGAAATCAGTCAGTTGGTATATCGGAGAGCACGTTCAACAGACAGACAGACGCCCTACGTGACCGAGATACTGATCGCTAACAAGACAGTACCCCTTCCCATCACCAAGCATTCACCAAGCCACCAGTTAATTAATTGGCTTTGTTCCAGCTTTCAATCAAACAAATTGGCAAAGCTTGGTCCAGTTACCAGAAAACAAGACATTTCATCTGCAATTAAGATAATTTGCCACATTCTTTCGATCAATCGGTAATTAATTAGCTTAACATCGTTCCATCTGTCACCATGTAAGAGTACAGCCAAGTACAACAACTCATGATTCGTTCGGTTCTTTATTTCTGTAAGTTAGTAAAAAGCTCTAGTTAGAATAAATAAATATTTCTATTAATGACACTTAATTTTATTTTTAATCATGGCTTCAGTTATGTTTGCGTTTATGTAGAACAAATCATCGATTGTAGATAAAATATCCTTTTCAATTCTAATTTAAAATGTAACTTTTCATCAACTTGCAAATTTTTATTTCACGACGGTTTGGATTATATTTTATGAATATATAACTAGTAATGAGACTAGGAGGAAATAGTTTTTTTAAGTCACATTTGCATATAGGAACATCTGTTACAAATTATTTAGATTTACTAGCGAATAGAAACAGAAATAAAACTTAGATTTAAATACTTGAACACAAATTTGCCGTTTTAAAACAGGCTCTATATGACGTCACAGCCCCAGCTAGATCCTCCACAGAAGCAATACATCCTATTGCCATACAGTGAAGTTAAAGTCGTAAAGTTAAAAGGGAACCCCCTTCTAGAAAAATTTCGTTACTGAAGCGTTTATATTATCATCATCAAATTCACAAAAACTGTATTTTTTTATTACGCATTAAAATATGTTTTTGCTGCAAAACCCATTTTCATAGTTCTGAAATAATTTGAGCAAAATATGTTTTAAGCATCAAATACGTTTTTCTTAAATGTTTACTAGTTAATTGTTTGTTTGATTACATGTTTTTCATTTAGATATTTTTACTTATGGGAAGAATACAATTGACTGTTTTTTGTATCCAAAAAATACATGGACTGAGATTTTAGGTAAATTTTTTAAACCTCTCTTTCGTCATTGTTGTCCAAAGCTTGAATCAAGCCAACGTAAACGAATATTAAGATATGCTACCGTGATGTTATTTAGAAAACAACCATGGCCACGACACATAGTCTGGTGTACTCTCATCTTGTTTTAAGAGAGAATTTCTTATTTTTTCTAAGCTCTTGTACATTTTGAATATGTAACACATTATGACAACTGTGGAAAGTTTAGTCAAATTAAATCACATTTGGTAATATGTATTTTTTTTTGTACATCTAATTTTTATGTTTCTAAAAATATAGAACTTTATTAGTGAAGTGGCCATATGTATAGGTAGATTTTGTAAGGGACGTTTTCGATTTGCTTATTCGTATATCATAATGGTTTATCAAAATAGGAAGCTATTTAAGTTTTCTTATTGATTATATTTTGCTTGATTCCGACAAAATAACAGCTGGATTAGTAGCAGTTTCTATTAATATTTGTCTGTTAATACATTTTACTCTTTACGCACGAACAAATTCCGACATTTCAATCTTGAAGTACTTAGGAAAACTGTTGCACATAGGTTCACTTACCTGTTATGGGAAGAATGAGCGCACACCTGTATTAACAGTGTGGTAAATTAACATAGAAAAATGGATGGAACAAGCTGTAACTCTATTTAATGAAATAAAATTACTAGGGTTTCAATACACAACTAATTAATCTCCATTGAATTGAAGTATAATGAAGTAAAATAGACAGCAAAATAAGCTAAAAGAGCAATACAGATGTTACACAGCACTTTACCTGTTGGATAATTTCACCATAAAGGTTATAATTGGAACAAAAGTTTATCACAGACATGAATTTGAGTTTCATAAAAGGATGTCATATAATGTTTCATAAACAAAGTAATTATGGTAGTTAACCAAGTTCATAATATAAAATTCGTGAACGGCATTAATCCTTTCACAAATAAATTACAGTCCGGCACCACCAAATATACAGTATACAATAATGATCTCATTTAGATAAGGCATGTTTATTGCAGCTCACTAGGACCGGATGTGGGAAGTGAAACAATTACATGTCAATCCGGTCTGGGATCACCAGACGTACAATAATAATCTCATCAGATACAATATGTTATTGCAGCTCACTAGGATCGGATGTGGAAGAGAAACAATTACATGTCAATCCGGTCTGGGGATCACCAGACGTACAATAAAAATCAAATCAGATACAATATGTTATTTGCAGCTCACTAGGACCGGATGTGGAAGTGAAACAATTACATGTCAATCCGGTCTGGGGATCACCAGACATACAATAAGAATCTCATCAGATAGAATATGTCATTTCAGCTCACTAGGACCGGATGTGGAAGTGAAACAATCACATGTCAAATCCGGTCTGGGATCACTAGACGTACAATAAGAATCTGATCAGATACAATATGTCATTACAGCTCACTAGGACCGGATGTGAAAGTGAAACAATTAACATGTCAATCCGGTCTGGGATCACCAGACGCACAATAAAAAATCTCATCAGATACAATATAATATTGCAGCTCACTAGGACCGGATGTGGAAGTGAAACAATTACATGTCAATCCGGTCTGGGATCACCAACGTACAATAAGAATCTCATCAGATACAATATGTTTATTGCAAGCTCACTAGGACCGGATGTGGAAGTGAAACAATTACATGTCCAAATCCGGTCTGGGATCACCAGACATACAATAAGAATCTCATCAGATAGAATATGTCATTTCAGCTCTCTAGGACCGGATGTGGAAGTGAAACAATCACATGTCAATCCGGTCTGGGATCACTAGACGTACAATAAGAATCTCATCAGATACAATATGTCATTACAGCTCACTAGGACCGGATGTGAAAGTGAAACAATTACATGTCAATCCGGTCTGGGATCACCAGACGTACAATAAAAATCTCATCAGATACAATATGTTATTGCAGCTCACTAGGACGGGATGTGGAAATAAAACAATTACATGTCAATCCGGTCTGGGATCACCAGACGTACAATAAGAATCAAATCAGATACAATATGTCATTACACCTCACTAGGACCGGATGTGGAAGTGAAACAATTACATGTCAATCCGGTCTGGGTTCACTAGACGTACAATAAGAATCTCATCAGATACAATATGTTATTGCAGCTCACTAGGACCGGATGTGGAAGTGAAACAATTACTTATCAATCCGGTCTGGGATCCACAGACGTACAATAAGAATCACATCAGATACAATATGTCATTGCAGCTCACTAGGACCGGATGTGGAAGTGACACAATTACATGTCAATCCGGTCTGGGATCACCAGACGTACAATAAGAATCTCATCAGATACAATATGTCATTACAGCTCATTAGGACCGGATGTGGAAGTGACACAATTACATGTCAATCCGGTCTGGGATCACAAGACGTACAATAAGAATCAAATCAGATACAATATGTTAATGCAGCTCACTAGGACCGGATGTGGAAGTGAAACAATTACATGTCAATCCGGTCTGGGATCACCAAACGTACTATAAGAATCTCATCAGATACAATATGTTATTGCAGCTCACTAGGACCGGATGTGGAAGTGAAACAATTACATGTCAATCCGGTCTGGGATCACCAGACGTACAATAAGAATCTCATCATATACAATATTTTATTGCATATCACTAGGACCGGATGTGAAAGTGAAACAATTACATGTCAATCCGGTCTGGGATCACCAGACGTACAATAAGGATCTCATCAGATACAATATGTTATTGCAGCTCACTAGGACCGGATGTGGAAGTGACACAATTACATGTCAATCCGGTCTGGGATCACCAGACGTACAATAAGAATCTCATAAGATACAATATGTTATTGCAGCTCACTAGGGCCGGATGTGGAAGTGAAACAATTACATGTCAATCCGGTCTAGGTTCACTAGACGTACAATAAGAATCTCATCAGATACAATATGTTATTGCGGCTCACTAGGACCGGATGTGGAAGTGAAACAATTACTTATCAATCCGGTCTGGGATCACCAGACGTACAATAAAAATCTCATCAGATACAATATGTTATTGCAGCTCACTAGGACCGGATGTGGAAGTGACACAATTACATGTCAATCCGGTCTGGGTTCACTAGACGTACAATAATAATCTCATCAGATACAATATGTTACTCCAGCTCACTAGGACCCGGATGTGGAAGTGAAACAATTACATATCAATCCGGTCTGGGATCTCCAGACGTACAATAAGTATCTCATCAGATACAATATGTTATTGCAGCTCACTAGGACCGGATGTGGAAGTGACACAATTACATGTCAATCTGGTCTGGGATCACAAGACGTACAATAAGAATCAAATCAGATTCAAATATGTAATTGCAGCTCACTAGAACCGGATGTGGAAATGAAACAATTACATGTCAATCCGGTCTGGGATCACCAGACGTACAATAAGAATCAAATCAGATACAATATGTCATTGCAGCTCACTAGGACCGGATGTGGAAGTGAAACAATTACATGTCAATCCGGTCTGGGTTCACTAGACGTACAATAAGAATCTCATCAGATACAATATGTTATTGCAGCTCACTAGGACCGGATGTGGAAGTGAAACAATTACTTATCAATCCGGTCTGGGATCCACAGACGTACAATAAGAATCACATCAGATACAATATGTTATTGCAGCTCACTAGGACCGGATGTGGAAGTGACACAATTACATGTCAATCCGGTCTGGGATCACCAGACGTACAATAAGAATCTCATCAGATACAATATGTCATTACAGCTCATTAGGACCGGATGTGGAAGTGACACAATTACATGTCAATCCGGTCTGGGATTACAAGACGTACAATAAGAATCAAATCAGATTCAAATATGTTATTGCAGCTCACTAGGACCGGATGTGGAAATGAAACAATTACATTTCAATCCGGTCTGGGTTCACTAGACGTACAATAAGAATCTCATCAGATACAATATGTTATTCCAGCTCACTAGGACCGGATGTGGAAGTAAAACAATTACATATCAATCCGGTCTGGGATCTCCAGACGTACAATAAGAATCTCATCAGATACAATATGTTATTGCAGCTCACTAGGACCGGATGTGGAAGTGACACAATTACATGTCAATCTGGTCTGGGATCACAAGACGTACAATAAGAATCAAATCAGATTCAAATATGTAATTGCAGCTCACTAGGACCGGATGTGGAAATGAAACAATTACATGTCTATCCGGTCTGGGATCACCAGACGTACAATAAGAATCAAATCAGATACAATATGTCATTACACCTCACTAGGACCGGATGTGGAAGTGAAACAATTACATATCAATCCGGTCTGGGATCACCAGAAGTACAATAAGAATCTCATCAGATACAATATGTTATTGCAGCTCACTAGGACCGGATGTAGAAGTGAAACAACTACATGTCAATCCGGTCTGGAATCACCAGACAATAAGAATCTCATCAGATACAATATGTTATTGCAGCTCACTAGGACCGGAAGTGGAAGTGAAACAATTACATGTCAATCCGGTCTGGGATCACCAGACAATAAGAATCTCATCAGATGCAATATGTTATTGCAGCTCACTAGGACCGGATGTGGAAGTAAAACAATTATATGTCACTCCGGTCCGGGATTACCAGACGTACAATAAGAATCTCATCAGATACAATATGTTATTGCAGCTCACTAGGACCGGATGTGGAAGTGACACAATTACATGTCAATCCGGTCTGGGATCACAAGACGTACAATAAAAATCTCATCAGATACAATATGTTATTGCAGCTCACTAGGACCGGATGTGGAAGTGAAACAATTACATGTCAATCCGGTCTGGGATCACCAGACGTACAATAAGAATCTCATCAGATTCAATATGTTATTGCAGCTCACTAGGACCGGATGTGGAAGTGACACAATTACATGTCAATCCGGTCTGGGATCACAAGACGTACAATAAAAATCTCATCAGATACAATATGTTATTGCATCTCACTAGGACCGGATGTGGAAGTGAAACAATTACATGTCAATCCGGTCTGGGATCACCAGAAGTACAATAAGAATCTCATCAGATACAATATGTTATTGCAGCTCATAAGGAACCGGATGTGGAAAGTGAAGCAATTACATGTCAATCCGGTCTGGGATCACTAGACGTACAATAAGAATCTCATCAGATAAAATATGTTATTGCAGCTCACTAGGACCGGATGTGGAAGTGAAAACAATTACATGTCAATCCGGTCTGGGATCACTAGACGTACAATAAGAATCTCATCAGATACAATATGTTATTGCAGCTCACTAGGACCGGATGTGGAAGTGAAACAATTACATGTCAATCCGGTCTGGGATCACTAGACGTACAATAAGAATCTCATCAGATACAATATGTTATTGCAGTTCACTATTTCCCGGTTTGGCACTGACAGTTTCATACGGAAACATTCACACAGTGAGAACTCAGACTGTTACTCGTGTTACTGCCTTATTCAAAGTTAGCACGTACCATCGAGGCTGTGTAGAGTATGAAGGAGGATTTAGACGGGAATGAAGAGCGCCTAATATGCGTCTAACCCGGATCGAGGCACATCCATTGATGCAGAAGCTTTTAGCAAGTTATGAATGAGCAATACGGACAAGTGCCCTAATGATTAGTTACGTGTCAACTAAAAAATTATATTTAAAAATATAACTATATTCTTCCTGATTTTATGCTTATATTTCTTCAACAAAAAGGTTTAAATAACGATTTCATACCTAACAGAAATAACCAGAATGTATCCTTTGCAATATTTTATAAGCACGTCATACACTAGAGTACATATTTATTTCGCTCATTTTTTACATTATTTTATTTTTATTTTGAGTTCTATTATTTTCATAGGTAAATATTTAAAATAAGGAAAGCTATTAATAATTAGCATTAGGTATTTATTATTTGGACAATCTGAAGGTCAGCACAGAAACGTCAATTTATTACTCGAAGTTACGCTCAGGTGGTTTATTGGTTATAACAGAAAAACACCTTTTCCAAACCGGAACTGGAACTTTTATACCTAGGGTGAAGCTAACCTGTCTACCGTGTCTAATATTACAGTCGTTTCTTGTAAGGGTGAAGAACGTTTCTGCATATTAGTTGTGAGTATAAAATGTAATGATGCTATTTAATACTAGTTGGATACTAGTTAATGCAATGTGCACACTAAATGCGTGGTTTACTGAAAGCTTTATTTAAAATGATCGGATAATACTTTATAAGGCTTAATATTATCACGGGATGCCAGATTATAAGCTTAATATATAGATTCTGTAAGTTAAACTATATTTTATAAATTAAGAATAATTATAATTATTGGTTTGTTTATACTGTAGTTGTGTGCACTGTAGGGTTCAATATGCTCTGATTCTATACAAGGCACACTATCTTTGTATTGTCATACAACACGGTTTTGTTGTCTGGAACAAATAAACAGAGTTTTGCGATTGAATTCACAACGAGATTGTATAAAACATGTTATTGAATAAACTTTTGTTAAACGCACACTGAATCAAACTAACATTCTCATAGTTTAAATTCATTAATATATGCAACGCTGCCGTAATCGGCCAACACGAATTTCCAGTGTTGTGAACAGTAAAATTGGAATTTCTCCAGCTCTGGAAAGAGAACAATCCATTACTGACTGTTCTGACTCGCATATACCATCCCATGTTGTTGGAGGCTGCAGAGCGACAGGTTTTACATCAATTTGTACAGTTACAGAGGAAGAGGAGTGTTCACAATATTAAAAAAAACATGACAATAACAAATGAAGGCAATAGATACTGTATAAAGACTAGAAACTAAAAGTAATGGTACTTTGACATCCACGCGGTTAGGACAAACTTTAAGTTTCGGGGTTTTCTTGTCAGAAACAAAAGATACCCATAAACACATAAACAATACACATAACATTTCCTAAACTGTAACGAATGCCCAACCAGTATTAAAGCTTTACATATAATCTATAGCAAAAGCTAATATTTAATTTACGTTCTTTGTGTATATTTTTCTGGTTTATAAGGTTACACACATATTAGACACTGTCTAGATGATACGTGTTCCATTATCTTTACTTTATTCCATCAATATAATTGGCCAAAGCCACCAGCATACAACGTTACACGCACATTGTGCGTTCTTCGTTACCGTTAAGATCCTTAATATTCTACAAATTATTTTTTTTATCGACGCTATACAGGCTGTTCAACTTGTGTTTATAATCTGAATACACATTTGCTTAAAATGAAAACAACGGTAAATTTAGAATCAGGTGAATAATGTGACAGAGACAAGGAATACAGAATCTGTTGCCAAGTCACAACTGTACGTCTTACTTCAGCACCGAATCTAACAAACATCACTATGCATGAATCTTCTTTCTTGTTATAAGATAAGCATCATGCACCATAGGTTTGCTCTGATCTATAATTGTGTTCCAAGTTCATATATATTTTAGTTTTTTAAATCTTATGGAAAAATGTATAATAACTCACTTTTATAGACCAAAATTATATTATGTTTCATAGGAGTGATGAGCAAGAATATACTCGCTTTATTAACACACATATTTAACGATGGTATATTTGCTGTAGCTTGAGAAAATGAAAACTACTAGTCCAGGAGGCGAGAGGCAGTATATAACCTTTACCTGTGATAGACGTATCACCCGGACAGTAATCGATCGACCTGGTCGTTCTTTAAATATATAGAGAAATATCCACGAATATCAACTGCCGTTGTTTTATTGCAGGACTAAATAGAAGGTATGAAGAGAAATAAAATTATTATTAGATTACATTTGTCTGAGCTAGAAAAGCCATAAAGAAACGGTTTAGCCACATTGAGTATTGAAGTACTGTAGCCCCATTACTATAGGGCATATCATATAATCTGGCGTTATATATGTGGATACATTAATGTAAAACTTAAACACAGTTGTGTGTTATGTAGTAGTATGTGTGGTACGTGCGAAGAACAGGTACAAGTCCAAGGGTATGACATCATGCTATCGTATTGTAGCTCCATTACTCCAGGGCGGTATCACATGTTCTGGCGTTATATAGTCTGATACTTAGTGTAAAACTGAAACACAGTTATTCGTTATGTAGTTAGTATGTGATACGTGAGAAGAACAGGTGCAAGTCCTAGGGTATGACATTATGCTGTCGTACTGTAGAGCCCCATTACTCCAGGGCTATATCATATGTTCTGGCGTTATATAGTGTGATACATAGTGTAAAACTGAAACAAAGTTTTTGCGTTATGTAGTAGTATGTAGTACGTGCGAAGAACAGGTGCAAGTCCTAGGGTATGACGTCATGCTGTCGTATTGTAGAGCCTCATTACTCCAGGGCTGTGTCATATGTTCTGGCGTTATATAGCGTGATACATATTGTAAAACTGAAACAAAGTTTTGCGTTATGTAGTAGTATGTAGTACGTGCGAAGAACAGGTGCAAGTCCTAGGGTATGACATTATGCTGTCGTACTGTAGAGCCCCATTACTCCAGGGCTATATCATATGTTCTGGAGTTATATAGTGTGATACATAGTGTAAAACTGAAACAAAGTTTTGCGTTATGTAGTAGTATGTAGTACGTGCGAAGAACAGGTGCAAGTCCTAGGGTATGACGTCATGCTGTCGTACTGTAGAGCCCCATTACTCCAGGGCTATATCATATGTTCTGGCGTTATATAGTGTGATACATAGTGTAAAACTGAAACAAAGTTTTGCGTTATGTAGTAGTATGTAGTACGTGCGAAGAACAGGTGCAAGTCCTAGGGTATGACATTATGCTGTCGTACTGTAGAGCCCCATTACTCCAGGGCTATATCATATGTTCTGGAGTTATATAGTGTGATACATAGTGTAAAACTGAAACAAAGTTTTTGCGTTATGTAGTAGTATGTAGTACGTGCGAAGAACAGGTGCAAGTCCTAGGGTATGACGTCATGCTGTCGTACTGTAGAGCCCCATTACTCCAGGGCTATATCATATGTTCTGGCGTTATATAGTGTGATACATAGTGTAAAACTGAAACAAAGTTTTGCGTTATGTAGTAGTATGTAGTATGTGCGAAGAACAGGTGCAAGTCCTAGGGTATGACGTCATGCTGTCGTACTGTAGAGCCCCATTACTCCAGGGCTATATCATATGTTCTGGCGTTATATAGTGTGATACATAGTGTAAAACTGAAACAAAGTTTTGCGTTTATGTAGTAGTATGTAGTACGTGCGAAGAACAGGTGCAAGTCCTAGGGTATGACATTATGCTGTCGTACTGTAGAGCCCCATTACTCCAGGGCTATATCATATGTTCTGGCGTTATATAGTGTGATACATATTGTAAAGCTGAAACAAAGTTTTGCGTTATGTAGTATATGTAGTACGTGCGAAGAACAGGTGCAAGTCCTAGGGTATGACATTATGCTGTCGTATTGTAGCTCCATTACTCCAGGGCGGTATCACATGTTCTGGCGTTATATAGTGTGATACTTAGTGTAAAACTGAAACAAAGTTTTGCGTTATGTAGTAGTATGTAGTACGTGCGAAGAACAGGTGCAAGTCCTAGGGTATGACATTATGCTGTCGTACTGTAGAGCCCCATTACTCCAGGGCTATATCATATGTTCTGGCGTTATATAGTGTGATACATAGTGTAAAACTGAAACAAAGTTTTGCGTTATGTAGTAGTATGTAGTACGTGCGAAGAACAGGTGCAAGTCCTAGGGTATGACATTATGCTGTCGTACTGTAGAGCCCCATTACTCCAGGGCTATATCATATGTTCTGGAGTTATATAGTGTGATACATAGTGTAAAACTGAAACAAAGTTTTGCGTTATGTAGTAGAATGTAGTACGTGCGAAGAACAGGTGCAAGTCCTAGGGTATGACGTCATGCTGTCGTATTGTAGAGCCTCATTACTCCAGGGCTGTGTCATATGTTCTGGCGTTATATAGCGTGATACATATTGTAAAACTGAAACAAAGTTTTGCGTTATGTAGTAGTATGTAGTACGTGCGAAGAACAGGTGCAAGTCCTAGGGTATGACATTATGCTGTCGTACTGTAGAGCCCCATTACTCCAGGGCTATATCATATGTTCTGGCGATATATAGTGTGATACATAGTGTAAAACTGAAACAAAGTTTTGCGTTATGTAGTAGTATGTAGTACGTGCGAAGAACAGGTGCAAGTCCTAGGGTATGACATTATGCTGTCGTACTGTAGAGCCCCATTACTCCAGGGCTATATCATATGTTCTGGAGTTATATAGTGTGATACATAGTGTAAAACTGAAACAAAGTTTTGCGTTATGTAGTAGTATGTAGTACGTGCGAAGAACAGGTGCAAGTCCTAGGGTATGACATTATGCTGTCGTACTGTAGAGCCCCATTACTCCAGGGCTATATCATATGTTCTGGCGTTATATAGTGTGATACATAGTGTAAAACTGAAACAAAGTTTTGCGTTATGTAGTAGTATGTAGTATGTGCGAAGAACAGGTGCAAGTCCTAGGGTATGACGTCATGCTGTCGTACTGTAGAGCCCCATTACTCCAGGGCTATATCATATGTTCTGGCGTTATATAGTGTGATACATAGTGTAAAACTGAAACAAAGTTTTGCGTTATGTAGTAGTATGTAGTACGTGCGAAGAACAGGTGCAAGTCCTAGGGTATGACATTATGCTGTCGTACTGTAGAGCCCCATTACTCCAGGGCTATATCATATGTTCTGGCGTTATATAGTGTGATACATATTGTAAAGCTGAAACAAAGTTTTGCGTTATGTAGTATATGTAGTACGTGCGAAGAACAGGTGCAAGTCCTAGGGTATGACATTATGCTGTCGTATTGTAGCTCCATTACTCCAGGGCGGTATCACATGTTCTGGCATTATATAGTGTGATACTTAGTGTAAAACTGAAACAAAGTTTTGCGTTATGTAGTAGTATGTAGTACGTGCGAAGAACAGGTGCAAGTCCTAGGGTATGACATTATGCTGTCGTACTGTAGAGCCCCATTACTCCAGGGCTATATCATATGTTCTGGCGTTATATAGTGTGATACATAGTGTAAAACTGAAACAAAGTTTTGCGTTATGTAGTAGTATGTAGTACGTGCGAAGAACAGGTGCAAGTCCTAGGGTATGACATTATGCTATCGTACTGTAGAGCCCCATTACTCCAGGGCTATATCATATGTTCTGGCGTTATATAGTGTGATACATAGTGTAAAACTGAAACAAAGTTTTGCGTTATGTAGTAGTATGTAGTACGTGCGAAGAACAGGTGCAAGTCCTAGGGTATGACATTATGCTGTCGTACTGTAGAGCCCCATTACTCCAGGGCTATATCATATGTTCTGGAGTTATATAGTGTGATACATAGTGTAAAACTGAAACAAAGTTTTGCGTTATGTAGTAGTATGTAGTACGTGCGAAGAACAGGTGCAAGTCCTAGGGTATGACGTCATGCTGTCGTATTGTAGAGCCTCATTACTCCAAGGCTGTGTCATATGTTCTGGCGTTATATAGCGTGATACATATTGTAAAACTGAAACAAAGTTTTGCGTTATGTAGTAGTATGTAGTACGTGCGAAGAACAGGTGCAAGTCCTAGGGTATGACATTTATGCTGTCGTACTGTAGAGCCCCATTACTCCAGGGCTATATCATATGTTCTGGAGTTATATAGTGTGATACATAGTGTAAAACTGAAACAAAGTTTTTGCGTTATGTAGTAGTATGTAGTACGTGCGAAGAACAGGTGCAAGTCCTAGTGTACGACATTATGCTGTCGTACTGTAGAGGCCCCATTACTCCAGGGCTATATCATATGTTCTGGCGTTATATAGTGTGATACATATTGTAAAACTGAAACACAGTTGTGTGTTATGTAGTAGTATGTGTGGTACGTGCGAAGAACAGGTGCAAGTCCTAGGGTATGACATTATGCTGTCGTACTGTAGAGCCCCATTACTCCAGGGCTATATCATATGTTCTGGAGTTATATAGTGTGATACATAGTGTAAAACTGAAACAAAGTTTTGCGTTATGTAGTAGTATGTAGTACGTGCGAAGAACAGGTGCAAGTCCTAGTGTACGACATTATGCTGTCGTACTGTAGAGCCCCATTACTCCAGGGCTATATCATATGTTCTGGCGTTATATAGTGTGATACATATTGTAAAACTGAAACAAATTTTTGCGTTATGTAGTAGTATGTAGTACGTGCGAAGAACAGGTGCAAGTCCTAGGGTATGACGTCATGCTGTCGTATTGTAGAGCCCCATTACTCCAGGGCGGTGTCATATGTTCTGGCGTTATATAGTGTGATACATATTGTAAAACTGAAACAAAGTTGTACGTTATGTAGTAGTATGTAGTACGTGCGAAGAACAGCTGTAAGTCCTAGTGTATGACGTCATGCTGTCGTATTGCAGCTCCATTACCCGCAGTTCGTATGTTCTGGTGATATAAAATTCTGATGAATTAGTATACTACTAATATATGACGGAGAGGATAGATTCCAATCCTCCAACGTTGTGTTATACCTTTAGTAACGATGGCAAATATCCGATATCCTGTTATATTTAAACCTTCCATTGTTAGTAGTAACAAACAACAACTACACATGTGTACGTTATGCAGTAGTATGTAGTACGTTGGGTAACAAGTACAGCACTTACAGGTTATGGCATCAGGTTGTCGTATTGTAGACCCATTACCCTCCGGTCATATGTCTTGGAGTTACATAGTATACAATGGTTTACTACTGAAACACAAGTGTGTTTATGCATGAGTGAATAGTTGCCTAAAATGTTCATAGGACGCTACAACTTGTAAAACATTCACTCTGAAATTATAGTAGATTCAGATGTAAGTGGGATTTGTAAAAGATAGACAGAATATCACATTTTACAACTAACGACTGCCTAAAGTACAGTTTTAAACTTAACTTTAGCATTAACTTGGTTTTATAACATAATCTGATTTAGTTCTTCCTTGTGTAATTTTTACTAATCAAAGCGATATATATATATATATATATATATATATATATATATATTATATATATAATATATATATATATATATATAAGTAGATATGAATATGCCGATTCTAGACCACTTTTGGGACAGTCAGAAAATCAATGTAAAATACTGTTCATTGAACCATAAACGAATCTATAAATCATGAACTAAAAATAAACGAATCTATAGCTGTTTGCTTCTACTTTCTAGAGCTGTCAAATCAATCTATTGGTCTGCTACGAATAAACTATAAATTAAAACTTATAAACGGAAATGATGGAATTTGCTAACAATCACTCGAGAAGTCGGGGAGAATGTGAGTAAAACCACATTCTTTTGACGAGGTTCTTCATTTAATTTCTCCAAATGTACTATAAAATCATCAAAGATTTCAGGCTTAAAATCGTAATCAAATTCAACATCCAGATAATGAAAAAATACAGGTAAAATCTTCTCATAATAAACGTGTGTATCGATACCTACAAACCTAATGTATTCTTTGAAAAGGAAAATAATGTTTTCAAGGGTTATGAGAGATAAGTAAAAATTTTTATTCTGTTTTCTAAATTCTGTAACAAATTTTGTTTGTTTTTCACCTCCGTATTGTAATTTCATAAGCAGATTATTCAAATGTGTTAGTTTATTTCGAAATTTCTTTCTTAGGTTTAGGTCTTTCATACAAAATTAAATTACAATCTCTACAAACTAAATATTTTTTATCAATAATTTCTCCTCTATTATAACACTTGTAACAGTTGGCATTGTACTCTTCCATTTAAACAAAAAATGATTTTTTTATAAATGGAGATTATGGAACTAAGTCTACCGAGATATAAATTTTTCAGCACAAATGTATATGTTTACATTTCTACAACAGAGATAAATAGAAATAATTTCATTCTATTGTACAACTATTTAGGATATTTTGTCTATGATTACAAAGATTATTACGGAAGAAATCGAGATTTTTCAGTGGCGAAAGAGTATATTTTTGAAGTATTAGAAGGAATGAAAGAGAATAACATGAATTTAATCAATTATTGAAGCTGGCTTTTCAAAGTCAAAAAAGTGCAAAACCATTTCTCAGTCATCCAATCGAGAATTAAAAATTTAGGAAATTGACACGAGGTCTCAGCGTTCCTAGTGGTAACGCATACGTCATGAAATTATTATGAAGTTAGTCGAGGTCACCGCGTTCCTAGTGGTAACGCCTACGTCATAGTTAGTGAAACAAACAGTCGAGGTCACCGCGTTCCTAGTGGTAACGCCTACGTCATAGTTAGTGAAACAAACAGTCGAGGTCACCGCGTTCCTAGTGGTAACGCCTACGTCATAGTTAGTGAAACAAACTCTCACAATGTTCATCACTCTTTCTTCCAAAATTCTTAGTGACCATAATTTATTACAGGAGTGTTTGGAACTCTAATAAAAAAATCTGTAATTGTTATTTTTCCATCAACAGGCATAACATTTCCAGTTGCAGTCTTCGATGAATAATATAGAAAATACGATGATTTTTACTGAATTTCTTTAATATCGTTCTTAATCACATCATAGGCTAAAAATTTCTCAGAAACCACAACAACATAACAAATCGCGTTTGTAACAGCATTTTGAAAATCCATATGATAATTATATCGTTCTTTGAACCAGAAATATTTGTCAAACTCTTTGTTGTATCAATGACATAAATAGGTCTATTCGCTAAAAATTCTTTAGGATTGTAATACATTTCCTTATTATTACAGTAAACTTTCTTAAAATCTTGATACATCTGATACATGATTCTGAAAAGACCTCCTGAAATGTTTAAGTTTTGTAATTCATCTGGATAATAAGAACCGTTCAATTTTACTCTGATATTTTTTACATTCAAACTATCAAACTTTGAAGGATTTTTCTCTTGATTATTCTGTCTATCTGTTTGAAAACCTATGATAACGAACTTGGGATTGAAGATATTTCTATAAATATTTGTGATATCGAACGATTAAGTTGTTCCGGAAATACCTTTTTGTTCAATACATTGCCAATCTAGAAAATTAAACATAATGTTTTGACTTTTTGTAATTTCATCAATCAACCTAATTTTACTCGTGGTTTTTATAATCAATCATTGGAACTCTAATAAAAAAATCTGTAATTGTTATTTTTCCATCAACAGGCATAACATTTCCAGTTGCAGTCTTCAGAATCACATCATCGTCTTCTGCTCTTATAAAACTTAGATAAAATCCTCCTTTATAGATCGGAATAGTAACATTTTCAAAAAATCCTAATCCAAAATGAGATAAATTTCCAGCTGCTTCAAAAACACCAAATTTAAAATCTGATTCAAAGCCCTTAGAAGTTTGAGAAATAACATCACTTTTTGAATACGAAATAGTTCCTTTAATTGTGCTTAATTGGCCACAGTTTTCGACTTCTTCTATCAATTTATTGTGTTTTCTTACTTCAATCTTAGAAAATAAAAACGGTATAAAATTATCGATTAATCTAACATTATCAGTTCCAAGATATGCTTGACCATCTTGTTTTGTTAAAGTTCCAGAAATATAAAACTGGAAGTTAGACGAGCAAAAGTTATCTCCAAAATCAATATTAAACTCAGTTCTTTTATTCGGTGCATTCAAATGTTGTTTACTAATTGGATAGAAATTTTTAAACTCCGCCCTTTCAATATCACTAGCATATTTTCTGTAGTCCGCCATTTAATAAGAGAAAATTTAGAAATTTTAAACATCATGTATAAGAAAGATATCATTTTTTCATCGATCTAATGTACGTTTTTATAAGAAAAGATATAAATTTTAGTAAAATAATTAAAAAGATTAGAGTCATTTTTAATGATCTACTTCGTCATATTCAGGATTCTCTTCCTTAAATTTTGCGATCTCGGTCACATATTTCAATAAAATTTGCACAGGATAGTAACCGCTATCTATAATATTGTTCCAATCAACTGTATCTTTATTTTCATCCAAAAACTTTATACTCAAGTGTTGATAGAGACAAAGAACAGACATATGATCTTTTAATTGATAATGTATATTTTCTTGAATGAACTCTGGGGACAGAGTTTGATATTTTGCAATGTTATACCAATTCAATTTGTTTACGTATAATCTCATCATATCTTCGGATAATTCATATTTTTGAGAAATGTCATCCCAATGTTCTTTTTTCAAATCTCTTTCGTGTTGCATGATAAAAAGATCGAAAGCACTGTAATGTCCCGCCATCTCTATTTATTAGGAAAAAATTTCAAATCAAGTTTTTATAAATTGGCTCTTTCTTGAGTTACATTCAGCACATTTTCCAGAAATTCTCTTAACTCCATTGATGTTTGCATAGTATTTTATATCATTTGTTGCAGTTTTTTCTTTACATCTCACACAATATATGAGCGCCATTTATTTAGGGAAAATTTAAAATGAATCATCATAACCGCCTAATCTATTAAATCTGTTTATCAATGTTTTCAAAAGATTTATTAACATCTTCTTTAAATTTATTAAAGTTTTCTTCTAGTTTATTTACTTTATCGAGATATAAAGAGTATTGATCATCTATTCTTTTAAGTAATTCATTATTATGTGTTACTTTCTCATTGAAACGTGTACCAAAATTTTCAAAAAAGTTTACTTTCTCATTGAAACGTGTATCAAAATTTTCCAGAATTTTGTTAATTGCTACACCAACTAATTCATTAACATTATTTTTATATGTATTGAAGTTTTCTTCTAGTTTATTTACTTTATCAAATAATTCACCAACATCGTCTACTGATCTTCTATTTCTGGCTTCTAACTTGTCATAGACTTCTGTTGTAAAATCTTTAACATGCTGTTTATGATTCTCATAATTTTGTTTTAGTTCATTAAACATTTTAATAGGATCTTCTAATTGAATCATTACAACAACATCAAATGGATTAATTCCTTTACTAACACTGCTAATTCTTTTTCCTTTAAAATCTAAGGCATTTTTAACATTCGGATCATGTAAATCAACAATATCGATGTTTTCTGATAATTTTAGAGGTTTTAAAATTTGTTCTTTAACAACAACATCATGTTTGTCAATACCAGGTCGAACACCGACAATTCTTTTTTTATTAGCCAAACTAACATAATTCTTTTCAACTTTGATCGCTTCAGTAATTTTATCAGCTTTTTCGATATGAGACATTAAATTGGTAAATAATTTTTTTACACCATCATCGACTTCTTTTTCCAATGTTTTTATTTTATCAGCAACTTCATTTGAACTCATGAAATTTGCAAGTTTGTTATCATATTCTGCTTTAAAATCTTCAATCTCGACAGCAAACATATCTGAATCTGGAAGGTTTTGTAATAAATTTTCTAACTTGTTATCAAACTCATTTCTCAAACTATCAAAATTCAAACTATTATCTACATTTTGAATAATTTGTGTACCAAATACGTCAAAAATATTTTGTGAATCCATATTTATTAAGCAATAATTTGTTAACAACTTCTTTAAAATCTTTACCATTACTCAGTTCATTCAAAACAAAAACACATAAATGACCACAAATTGGGGGATCTTTGTAGTCTTGAATTTGAGAATCGTTATAATAAACGTTTGATTTTTTTAAATATTGGATCAATTCTATAGGTGGTTTGTCCTCAATTCTTCCATACGAATCAAAATAACATGCATTCTTATCATTTTTATAATAACAAATCCAATGCGTTCCACTTCCCATAATCGAGTCTAAATTCACAATTCCACATTCAAATTTCTTAACTTTTTCAGGTAATGTATCTCTCATGAAGATTCCTCTAAAATGTTTAATATTTTTGCAGATTTCTTCCAATTCCCCGAATGTTAAAGGTTTGATTTCAAATTTTTTTTTAATGTTTGATTTCACGTAATTCAAAGTTTTTTCATCTAATCCAGATCCTGTAACATCTTCCAACTCTTTATCTAACCAATTTAAAATGTTTCGAACAATAGGAATCACATCCTTTTTAACGATTGGAGCAGCTTTACGAACATAAGGAACAACATTTTTAACAACTGGAATATTTTTCTCCAAAATCTAATAAATCTTTCAAAAGTCCACCCATTTTTAAGTTCTTTTCAACTGATTATAAGAAAATTCTATTCTGGTTCCTTTATTGTTTTTCTTATGTTTTTCGAGTTTATTGTATTGTCTATTTGTTAAAAATATCTTATCTTCGCCATTTTTTAGTTGATCTATTTTAAATTGAATACTAACGGGTATTTTCTTCTTAAAAGCGGATTTTATTTTTTCTTTCTGATTTTTGCTGAAATTTACATTCACCTCCATTTATATAGTTAAAATTTCAAGTTCTCTTCGATTCCGTTCCTAGTTTTCTCTTCAAAAACATTGCTCCAGCTGTTGGAAGCGCAACAAATCTTTCACCTAAACTAGCATCTTTTGATAAAAATCTATCCATTGCTTTATCTTGCAAAACTTTATCTGCTATATGTCTGGAATTTGTGTCTCTATGTTTTGCATAAAAAATATCGTGTTCCATAGCAGCTTGATCTAATTTATTTATACCAGGATCTCCTCTTTTTAGTCTTTTTCGAGTTTTGTGCCAGGCCCCAGATACTGATAAGTTGGTACGTGTAATTCAAAAGGTAAATTGTTGATAAAATCATTCAAAAGTCCACTACCCTCAATCATAGATGAACTTATTGCCGGCAAAACTCGTTTTAAATATTTAATTCCATCAGGTTTTTCAATCATTGCATCAAGTTTGTTCGAAATAAAATCTTTAATCGCTTTCTTTTCGTTCAAAAAATTGTTGTTTCCAGCCTTTTCTTGAGCATAAATATAATTTATAATTCCATCGAGTTTTGTCAAATCGTCGATATATCTGTACTCAATCTTATTATCACTGTATTTTCTTATACCAGATCCTTCGATTCGTTTTTCCCAAATTGGTTTAATTAATTTAATATATTTTTTACCTCTACTTGACTTAGGCTTCTTAGTAGATGGATCATTATTTTTGTAAATTGAGTCAGATTCCCATAAAATTTCTGTATACTTTTTCAAATCTTCTTCAGAATATAAACCGTCTTTTGGAACATCAGTGCCTGTTAATAATCTCCATAAACCCTGAGTACCTTCGTACATTTTTTCATTAATAACTATGTCATTATGTTCAAAATTAACGGGTAAATTTCCAATCATAAAACTTTTCTTTTTTTTATCCCAATACAAACCAAATTTATCATCTTTTACTCTAGGAAGGAATTTTTTTACCAATTTTACCAATTATTATATCCGTTGTTCCAGGACTTATTGGTTCAACTATGGTAGAGTCTTCAATGATTCTAGGTCTAAATGGTGTTGAAGATGGTAATTTTGGCAATTCAAACTCTTCTACTTCAGATTCTGGAATCGAAATATCGGCAAATTGTCGTACAACTGGAACCAAATTCATTAAATTTTGATTATCGCTTAAAACATTTTCAATTTTGCCCTCAACATTTTTTATTGCAGAAGTTACAGGTTGATTAATTTTTTGAATAAGTTCTTGTTCTTCTTCATCCATTCGAATCTGTTCTTTAAATTCTTTGATTAATTTCTTTACGATTTGATCAAGTTTTTTCGCTTCTTCAGAAGTTACGTTCGCCATTTATTTAGGAAAATTTTGAAACGTGGAACGTAAAACGTGAACGTGGAACGTAAAAACGTGAACGTGGAACGTAAAAACGTGAACGTGGAACGTAAAACGTGAACGTGGAACGTAAAACGAGAACGTGAACGAGAACGTGAACGTGAACGAGAACGTGAACGAGAACGAGAACGTGAACGAGAACGTGAACGAGAACGTGAACGTGGAACGTAAAATGTGAACGAGAACGAGAACGTGAACGAGAACGTGAACGAGAACGTGAACGTGGAACGTAAAACGTGAACGAGAACGTGAACGAGAACGTGAACACGAAACGTGAAAACGTGAACACGAAACGTGAAACGTGAAACGTGAACACGAAACGTGAAAAACGTGGAACGTAAAACGTGAACGAGAACGTGAAAGAGAACGTGAACACGAAACGTGAAAAACGTGAACACGAAACGTGAAAACGTGGAACGTAAAACGTGGAACGTGAACAGATTTAACCGTTTTTCTGTTATTTTCATAATGTAAATAAAAAGTAAAGATAATGTAAAAATAATTGTAACAAATATTTTATCAAGTAGATTTGTCAGACCACTGAGCAGCATTTATATTAGAAAACTTATTCAAATATTTACCATTTTTAGGCTTCAAAGTTAGATTAATAGTTAAAAATCCATAGTCTTCTTTCCAAATTTTATCACATAATTCATTAAAGTGGTTAAAACTCATATCAGATCCCACATAATTGTTGTAAATCTTTCTCGAATAGTGATCGTCTTGCTTAAAAACACACAACATATTCAAATTATTTCTAATAACTTGTTTATCAATCTTTGAAAAGCATTGGGAAAGATAGATACAAGATATGTTTTTGTGACGAGACATTACGAAATATTCCTTAATAACGTCCTGATTTTCCAAAATACAATCATCAAAAACGATTAACGAATTGGGTTTACATTCGCTTAATGGAACTATGTCCTCAGAAGCATTGTAAAAATGTGATATTTTCTTTGCTTAAGTTCTTCTCAATATTTTCAAATCTTTCTTGTAATTTTTTATAGGCGTCTTGTTCTAAAGATTTACTAAAAACATACAAATTGGAATAAGGAATCAACCTATTGTAGATAAAATTCAATAATAAAGTTGTTTTTCCACATCCACTTGAACCAACAATTAACAATCTGATTGGTTGATCTTTCTTATTTTCTTCAAACGTTTGAAGTTTTATCTGATCTTTTTGCTTTAAAAGTTTCTCCATTTAAATAGAAGATTTTCATCTTGAAGCAACGCTTGCGAAAATGAAGCTGTTCAAGTTGACTTCAGAAAGCTCTAAATTAGTTTTAAACTTGGAACATCCTATTCATTTAGAGGAAGAATCAAATTATTTTATCGGTTTAAGCGGATTTTATTCTGACAATTTTGTAATAAATATTAGTGAAAGTTCTCCTTATTGTATAGGATTTAGTGAGAAGAACATAACAAAATATTATGGTTTAAACAAAGGATATTATACTTTCGATCAAATAAAAAATTCCCTTAAAAATTATCTGAAAACATTCAAACAATCAGATAAATCTTTAAACTTTGACGAAAACAAGTTTGAAATGCAAAAAAATTATCTCTCTAATAAAATTCAAATAAAATCACCAGTAAGAATAATGTTTTCAGCAATTATTGTAGATTTATTAGGGTTTGTTTCAAGAAACTATTGAGCCAAATCAGATATATTTAGGAAATAAAACGCCAAAATTTAGACCGTTTGATGTAATTGAAGTACATTGTAATCTCGTTGAACCTAGTTTTGAAAATCATACCGAACATTTACACAAAGAATCTGAAATTTTGTACACATTTTTCCCAAATGTTGCTTATGGATCAAAAATCAGTGAAAAACCGAATGAAATCGATTATATTCCAATTAGAAAAAATATTAAAAGAATTCAAAAAATCGTTCTAACTATACAAGACTCTGAGGGAAATTTATTAAATAATGAGAGTAAAACAACAATATATTTAAGATTGTCGAAAGAATGATGAATCAAGGGGGGAACGAATCGTTCTTACCTTCAAACTTTCAAAAAAACACTGTTTTTATCAATGAATCTGGACTTTACACTCAAAATAAAAATTACTAGTTAAATGGAGTCAGTTGTAGACCTATATTCAATAACAAAGACATTGTAACCATTGTAGACGAAACCAATGTAATCTGGTTTTAAAGCTAAAGATGTTGCAGAAGTATTAGAATATGAAAATACGAGGCAAGCTATCATAAATAATGTCGATAATGATGATAAAACAACTTTTGAATGTATAAATTACAGGAGTCTATCCCATAGACCCCTTAACAATCTTCATCCTGACACTGTTTTTATCAATGAATCTAGGCTTTATTCTCAAAATAAAAATTACTAGTTAAATTTCTTTTCTATCTAAATGGAGTCAGTTGTAGACCTACTCAATAATCAACTTATATTCAATAATAAAGACATTGTAACGATTGTAGACGAAAACAATGTAATCTGGTTTAAGGCTAAAGATGTTTGTGAAATATTAGGTTATGAAAAAACAAAAAAACGCAATTAAATTAAATGTTGAAGATGATGACAAAATTCAATATTTTTACTTAAAAAACAAGGGGCTATTCGAATGGCCCCTTAACAATCTTCATCCTGACACTGTTTTTTATCAATGAATCTGGACTTTATTCTTTAATTTTGAGATCACATAAAAAAGAGGCAAAAAATCTTCAAAAATTGGGTTACAAAAGAAGTTTTACCGAGTATTAGAAAATATGGCGAGTACAAACTTGAAAACGAAAATAAGCAGTTAAAAGATGAAATAAAACAGTTACAAATTAAAGATGAAATGAAATCATTGAAAATAGAGAATCAAGAATTGCGAATGGAATTAATGAAGAGAGATATGGTATGTAAAGATTTTGATAAGAAAAAACACCATGTTTTTGTGTTAATTAAGAAGAATCACATGTGGGAATGGCCTTATTACGTTATCAGAGCTCAGAAACGAGAAATACCAAACCGATTAAAACATCTAAAAATAAATTATCCTGAATTAGAGATTTTGTTCATTGATGACGAACCAAATTCTATCAATCTCTACAACCAAATGAAAGAATCTTTGAATATTTTATACAACGGAAATCATTTTACTACAAATATGGCAGAATCTCGACTGTTTTATCGAATATCTAAATTACACGATGAAAATGTTTCTAAATTTTACTAAAAACTCTCGATTTATTATATTTTGTTTGTAAATGTTTAGCATAAACTAGGTAACCATCGTAGAATTTTTTTTCATATTCACAAGGCATTTCGTTTTTATAACTTTCGCTGAAAATTTTTTTAGCACAATCTTTGCAAAAAGCATCTTTTCTATCTTTACTATACTGCCAGTTATTAAATTCAGAAATATTTTTAATTTCTTTACAAAAGTAACACTTTTTTTCTTCTAAAGTTAATTTGTCCATTTTATCATATAATTCCTTACAATAACAGTCTTTTCTATTCTCTTCTTGACACTTTGTACATTTCTTTTGAGACTCCATTTATATAGAACAAATTATTACACGATGAAAATGTTAAACTCTTGAATTATGATATTTTGTTTGTAAATGTTTTTGATAATTATTTAAACCATTTTATAGTTCTTCCACATTCACATTGAGTATCTTCATAATATAATCTATGGTGATTCTTCTTTACACAATCTTTACAATATGAGTCTTTCTTATCTCTACTATAGTGATGACTATTAAACTCTGAAATTTTTTTAGTTTCTTTACATTTAAGACATTCTTTCTCTTCCAAATTTAATTTTTCTATTTTATCATACAGCTCTTTATGATACTTCCTATAACAATCTTTACAATTATAATTAATTCCATCTTTTCTATTCTTATCTTTATAAAATTCTTCAAAACCTTTTAATTCTTTGCACTTTGAACATTTCTTTTGAGCCTCCATTTATATAGAAAAAATTAAAGCTTTGACTTTCTCAATTCATATTCATAAAACTTTCCGGTTATTTCTTCATTATTTAAATCTTTTATACTATAAGTTTACAGGATCTGTGTTATTAATTTGATAAATCACAAAGATTTCTCTTGACCAATTGTTCTTATATTTGTTCGAAAATGTTTGTTTTTTACTAACAATTCTTACATGATCATCGACTTTAAATTTAGTTTTCGTGTGAATTTCAGGTGGAACATACTTGAAAACGGTCTCTAAAAACTCCTTTTCTGCATCCTTATCTACGTCTTTGGGCTTCATTTTGATTGTGCTGTGAACCGTATCATTGTAATTTGTGACTATTTTTTGAAGAATATCGATCCATTTAAAGTTTTTTATTAATCTCAAAAATAACTTTCATCCTTTCGTTTTGAGTTCTGTTATATCTCTCTACGATACTTGATTTCTCTTCGTTTTCAGTATGATAAATCTTAATGTTGTATTTCCTCAAAACTTCGTTTAAATTCTTTATTTTTGAACTCTAAACCCTTATCTGTATGAAGTAGGTTTGGAGGTTTGTGATTAATCCTTATGGCATCTTTTACTATATCTTCGAAGGCTTTTGAAACATCTTTACCGTTTTTTCTTTTGATAGCTCTTGACCAAGCATATTTTGAGAAAGTATCAATAACATTTAACATATACTTAAATCCATCATTTTGATCCGAATAGTTAGACATTATTACTAAATCTGCTGCCCATAAATCGTCAATTCCTAAAGTTATAATTTTTCTCTTTTTAAACTTTTTTCGTACTGGTGCATGAATTTCTCTAGCTTCAATCTCGATTTCTTCCTTATTCTTAGATTCTTTCTTTACTTGTTTTTCATAAGGATTCTTTATAAATTTACTCTTATTTGTCTTACATTTTGAACATTTTGCTGCAATTCTATACAATCCGTTTTGAGTTTGAACAATCTTAGAATCTATATTTTTCGTTTTCTTTTTACACTTGTGACAGTGAATTAAATCATCTTCCATTTACATATCAAAGTTTCCAAGTTTGTTTAACTCTTCTAAAATATCTGTTTTATATCCATACGGTACTGTATCGATCTTATTTTCTAGGACAATTCTCTTATCATCTTTAGCGGTCAGTGCTAACTTGTTTATAGTAACGGTGTACAACTCATGTTTATAGCTTTTGATTACTGTCATCTCCCTAAATTCTTCTTTATCTTCGAACAAACATCTCTTCAAGTTTTCGATATTTATTGTTTTATTTACAACGCTTCTCTTAATTCCTTTACACCTAACTGGGTTTTTATCTAGATATTTGTACGAGTACATCTTAGACCTTAAACCACAAAATTCTTCTAAAACTTCGCTATTTAACTCATCTTTGAATTTCCCTATTACCTTCTTATTTTTAGTAGTGAAACATTCGTGATCTTTTGGATAATCACTTGTATCAAAGTCATCTATATTTTCTTTAATAATTTTAAAAGGATCTCGTTTCAATTCTAGGAAATAACTGTCTGTATCCATGTAACACAGATTCAAATATGGATCAAACTTCTTTAATTTGTTGTAATAAAACTCGTACATTAGCAATTTTGAGAGGTCGAGAACTGAAAATCCTATGTAAATCGGTTTGTTAAATTTAAACCTTTTGTTTGTACATGTGACTCGCTATACAGTTGTCGTCAAAGATGTTAAAGCATTTGAAATTTGTTTTCTTAGCTTGTTTCATTGAAAATTCTTCATTTCCAAGCTTAATATCACATCTGTTTCTCACATTTTCCCATAGATTTTCCAAAAACTGAGTTGTTCATCAGCTTATAAAAGTCCTTTTCAAAGTCGCTTGTAGCTTTGGTTCTCATGTTTGTGTTAAAATCAATGTATTCTTTCATAAAAGACTTCT
Organism: Homalodisca vitripennis; assembly: GCF_021130785.1. Classification (NCBI taxonomy): domain Eukaryota; kingdom Metazoa; phylum Arthropoda; class Insecta; order Hemiptera; family Cicadellidae; genus Homalodisca; species Homalodisca vitripennis. The sequence continues at coordinate 21,465 of NW_025776934.1, read as the reverse complement.
GATCGAATGCGATAACTCTATTCACATGTTTTAACACCATTCCTTGTTCCAGATAGAATTTCAAATTTCTCGAATGAACAACGTATTCAGTTTTATCCAGTAGAGTTGTGCAAAGTTTTGTTTTTAAAATGTTCTGGAGCAAGAGGTAAATCCTTGTGATGTTCGTGTAAATTTGTTGGATATCCAAGATCGACTTCGAGAATATAGCCATAATCTTCGTCGCCAGTGAGTTCCAAAATTGTTTTCTTGCCACTCTTCTTTTGTATATGTTTTAGGATCCATCCACTTTATATCGCCGTATGGTAAATTTTGCATAAGACCGTAACCATAAAGGTTGTTTGCATCGACGTACAACAGATAGTTTTCAGGCTTTGATTCATCAAAATCTTTCAAATATTTGTTTATTTGCTTTAACATATCGTTTAATACATTGAGAAATGCCTCCGCGAATACCTTTTCGATCATTAAATACATATCGTAATCGTGTATCAGTTGAAGCTCGATTTTAGTTAATTTTAACATAGCATCCCATGCAAGACTGGGAGCTGTTAGATAGTGTGCTGGATCAAGCTTATAGCAATTCAAACAAATATTCCTTAAATTTTCAAAGATATCAGCGAGCAATAGAACATCTTGAATGTTATAGAGATCAGAGTAATTTCCTAGATTTTTTCTCTTTTAATTTGTTCCAAACATTTAAGTAGTGTTGAAAATCTTTCTCAGATATGCTCTCGTCTGTCAAAAGTGAATAAAATCTTGAATTCTCAATTCTTCTGTGTAATCAAGTTTTTCAATACTGTCGATAAATTCATAGGGAAATATGCCTTTTCCAGATAGAATTTTAAAGATTTCTTCTTCGTCATTTGGCTGTCTTTTTAGAATTTCATTCAATATTCTTCCATCCTGTATAAAATGATTTGTATGTTTTGAAGTCTTCTTTCTTTAGATTTTTCGCTAATTTTTCAATAGACGAGGCCATGAATCTAAATGTGTCCACGAAAGAGAATTTTATGAACTTTCTAGGTTTGTCACCATCAAACTCATACCCGTATCCAGAATTTACAGAATAATTTATATATCGTTCATCGGTGTTTGCAATCAAATCAACATTACCGTACTGTTTTGCCAATTCTTTTATGTACAAATGAGTATCGTAATTTGACATATTATGACAGAAAAACTGGAATATTTTGTGGAAATTTCAAATTCAGATTACAACATGAATGAGCTGCGCCTCGAAACTTTCCAGTCAAATGACAATGATCTCTTACTTTATTATAACTCTTATCTTTCCAACTATCAGGAGTAAAACCATACTGAATTGACTCAACATCATAAGCAGACCATTCGCAAATATGACAAACGTTTGCATTTTGGTATGAAATTTCTTCTTCTTCAGTCAATTTCATAGGTTTTTTGTTCTTAGAATTATATTTTGTAGCTATGTATTTCGATAATTTATTGAGTTCTTCAAACAATTTTGCAGGAACATTTGGCAAATCTTCTTCATTTTTTGCTCGATAACATATCGGCTTGTACATACGATTGGTCACATTCGACACTAAATATAGAGTAAAACCATAAGGAATGTGCTTCTGAATCTTGGTTGTAGTCGATCTTTGTGGATTGTTCTTGCATGTCGGAATTTTTTCTAATATGCTCTCAAAATCCATATAAATAACGTAAGGATGGCTAAACTTCTTTTGATAATTAGTAAATGATGTTGTTTGACCTGGAAATGGCATAATTGGTTTACAAACTTCATGTTGCTTGCAAATTTCTAAATGATCTGTTAAATCTCCAGATTTGTAGAAATGGCTTAAACATCTTCTACATAGAAAATTTTTATGTCCATGTTTGGATGTTTGAGAACTCAATAACCTACTTAAATCCGTGATCAAAACATAATGAGATTTGTCTTCTTGTTTAACATACAATAAATCGATTTCTAACTCGGCATCATATTTTTCAGAAATTTGTAACGGAACAACCTTAATATTTTCATCAAAACTGTAGACATTGATAGACATTTTAGGATACTTAATACATTGGAATTGTAACTTCGTTTTTTCAAATGATTGTATATCTTTTAAGGACATTGGATACTCGAAACCTGAAAATATCTCGTCATTTACAAATTTTTCATATTGTTTTGCTCTGTCTACATGAGTTTCTGGTTTTTCAATAGCACATCGGATAGAATAAATAAAACAGAAATCATCTTTATTTTTGATATTCACACAAGCCTTCCTATCTTTGATTATCTTTGGTAAATCGATATATGATCCTGCGTTCATCATTTCGTGTTTATTAATGCTCAAAACTAGTTGTTTGCAGCTTTTAAATGTCCATCCAGAACCCTTATTTGGATGATTTTTTTTGTTCACGATGTGTTAATTTATTAAATTGTTTGGTGATAAAATCATTTACATCGAAGATTTCATCTGCTTTTATAGTAAAGTACATTGGACACGTTTTGTGTTTCACCGTTCACTAAAGTTCTTTCATATTCACATTCCAACGAGAGATAACCCTTCATATTTTTAACATTCTCTTGAAATTTTTCTATTAAACTTTTAATTTCTGGCCTCATAATTGATAGATATTTGTAAATTGACAGGGAATTGTCGTTCAAGTTTGTTAAAATGTATTGCTTGAAAAGACCGTGTATTGAGGATAAAACTTCTACATCTATGATATTTTCAGGTTTTTCGTTAAGAGTTTTATCAATTTCTTCGATCATTTCAGACTTAGTTTTATCGTTTGTTTCTATGGACAATTTTTTCAGCGATTGATTGAATTTTTTCATCATTAAATAGATTGAGATCTTTTTTATCTTCCTTAAAGCTTTTCTTTAATTCACGCAATTTTTCTATATTGTACATCTTTTCGTGACCATCGATTTGATTCTCTTTAGCCCAATTCCTCAAATAATTTAATTCTTTTTCATAAATATCTTTATTTTTCAGATGATTCTTTGAATATTATAATGCCTGGTGTAATGATGTTCAAAAACATCTTTTTTGCAGTATGGACATGATACCTTTTTCCTCTCCATTTAAATAGGGAAAATTTGAGTGTGTCAAGTTTCACTATTTAGTAAAATATCTTTTTATTAAGGAAAAGTTATCAACTCCTAAGCCCAAAGTCGGCAACAATTTGAGACAATTCAGCAGATAATCAAGGTTTTTTAAGGTCCCTACACACTAGTATTAGAGTTTTTTTGAAAAATCCTGAAAATCTACTGAATTATCTCAAACCACCGCCAACCCTAAGCTCAAAAGTTGATAACTTTTCCTTAATAAAAAGATATTTTACTAAATAGTGAAACTTGACACACTCAAATTTTTTCTTATGTAAATGGAGCTACTAAAGGAATTAAATGAAGTTGGTGAGCTAAGATTTAAAGTATATAAGAAGTTGAATGAATTAGAAGAAAATAAGAAATACAAAATTTTGAATCTGGAGAAAATGAAAGATAAATTCGGGTTTACAATAATTGCCGAGTTGGAAGATTATAAAGTACACTTACCGAACAGATTTTTTTCTGTTTTGGATGAAAAAAAGATTAAAGAATTGAATAAAAATGATAAATTACACTTGATTGTTACTGGAAAGAAGACTATTAAAGATAAAGACTGTGTTACTATCAATCAATTTTGTAGAGTAGAAGATTTTTCGTTTATTCGTAGCAGACATTTCAAATAGATTGATTTGACAGCTCTAGAAAGTAGAAGGAAACAGCTATAGATTCGTTTTATTTTTAGTTCATGATTTATAGATTCGTTTATGGTTCAATGAACAGTATTTTACATTGATTTTTCTGACTGTCCCAAAAGTGGTCTAGAATCGGCATATTCATATCTACTTATATATATATATATATATATATATATATATATATATATATATATATATATATATATATTGTAATGTATGTATAGTAAAGCGAAATAAGCAAAGGAAATATAATTTCATATTTATTAACCAAATCTAAAGTTTCTCTCCTGTTTTCTATAACATTTTTGAGTTAATAAAATAAGCCACCATATTATGAATTCCATATTATGAATAAGCCGCTATAGATAAAATTATGAATTCTTCAAATACTGTATGGTGGCCTTTTTTATTAAGCCCAGAGAGTGCTTATTTCTCTAAATACTACATCTTATAGATCTTTGTTTTAAATTTAAAACCCTATTTAAATTACAGAAATAATAATTATTTATATGTTTCACAAGCAAGCTATAGGCGCGTTTTTAACGTAGCAAATCGACAATACTTAAATAAGAAACTGAAATGTATGATTTAATAATATCTCTGATTTTTTTATAATCAAAGAAACTTTTTTGATCTTGAATATATCACGGAATTTTCATAAATATTGAATGAGTAAACAATTTTCCAAGTGGAGTTTTCTCCCTAACATTAATTCTGAATTTGTTAGGAATAAGGAATTATTGGAACCGCAGCAGTTTACACAGAAAACGTTAAATATGAGAACCGGTCTGAAGCTCTGGATAAAATAATAAGGAATTTCACACTCGACTAAATGTTATGATGATTACACAGTAATGGAAAATTCTACTTGAATCGTGGCTCTGAAATCTTACTGCCTGCTAAATTCATTCTTTAATTGGATTGGTGACATATATTTTATTATTACATTTTGAACTATATTCGTTTAACTAACTTAAAGTATACATACAGATTTCTCCTAAATTTTATAAATTTTTAAAACTAAAAATTATTCTTTTGAACTGATTTTCTAATGAGAATTCAAAATTATTACTTTATTATTAGATGTTATGGTTAAATCAATAGATAAATCCAATGCGTGAGGTAGACATTGTTATGTATAGGCATAGTAAGTCCTGATCTGTGTACAAGATAGTGCACTTCCGGCTGGTTGATACCTTCCAGTTAAACTTATACTGGGTACAGTAAAAACTGATACGTTACTTAAATATTTACAACCATATGGATGTCTGGGGCGGTATGTCTAGTATATTACTGAGGATGACTGGTTGGAGTTCGTGGGGTTCCCTAAATGTTAAAATCAGTTAGTCGCTAGGCCAGACATCAAGACGTGCCATCCCTATCTGCTTTGACTGAGTAGGGCTCCTCAATTAAAGTCATGATTGAGTTTAATACCCAAAATGCCTCCTGATGGATTTTGACTGGAGGTGGCCTTATCCCGAACCTTACTGATGCCGAATATCCTGTCGCTCCAGATGTATTACAACGGTTCCCTTAGGATTAATTGCAATTTCTCAGCTTCTTGTCCTAAAAGAACAAAAAAGTGTTCTGTCCTGTACTTGACAGGTGATTATTAACTTAAAGACTGTCGAAGCTTGATGATTTTGGTAGAATATAAGACTAAATACAAATTGAAATGGGATTGGGTAGAACAAAATTTGTACGTTTTGTTTTCATTTAAAATATCTAAATACATATGAAAATCACTTTTCAGGTTCACAAAGCTCAAAGCTCTAAAAAATTTACGTATAACATTAAAACTTAGTAAAGCAAATAAACATTTCATGCCAGCGTTGCTTCAAAATCAAGTTCAGACTTTACTAAAATTAGTTTACTGTACTTATATTTGTACGTTTAATTGGTCGGGGATAGGAATGCAGAGTAGGCCACAGCATTTAATACATAATTTCTGGAAACATAACAAAAACCAGCCATTAGTCAATATAAAATTAATTAGGAATGTCACATGCCAAACATAAGGTTACCAACGGTTTTATTGGAGAACTTCAAAGATAATTGTTAGGGTCTTTGATTATAAAATTTATTTATTTATCATATTTCAGTGTTCTAGTACGTTACGATAAAAGGTTATCCCCAATAGCTAATATCAGTTATTAAAGCTATTTAAGTTGTTAATAACTGGAACTAAACCTAATAGTGCAAACATAACGTTACAATCTGTTTTTAGAGAATTTCTAAGGTTTAATTTATTAATTTTACAGTGTCCTAAATACATTATGAAAAAAGTTGTCTCAAATGTTAATATCAGTCATAAAACTATTATAGTTGATATTTATCGGAACTAGAGATTAGAAATATACAATACTGATGCAAGACTAATAAAAACCTGATATGGCGATTGTATGTCACAAGCTACACAAACGTAACTCATGCAGTATTCAGTGCACTAATTATCCTATTAATGTAAAACCCTATTCCCTATCAGAGACGAACTCAAGGATGCTGTGGAAGCTCTGTAATGTACGTCACCAAGGTACGTGTCCTAATTTTAACGTCCTATAGTCGTAAATGGCAGAATGTCATATCATATGTTTGTAAACGGAATACGGGTGTGTTCTTTTTACTTCTCTTTTGATGCTTCTGTAATTTAAAGGATGTAGACCATTGTTTAATTTTTCTCACCCTATCATTAAACGTATCTAAACTGTTTTTAACAGTGTAATATAGTGTATTGGTTGTACAGCCTGAAAAATTACATGCAAATAAATTATTATTCTTTTTTAACTAACGTATAAAATTGGATCAGCGCATGAAGTCGTTATAATCTTATCAATATTTTTTAAATTCCCATTTGAAAATTTAAGTATTATTTCGATACACCAAATGCACATTCTGAGTTTTATGTATGCAAATAATACTTCTCGATGCTAAGGAAAGGAGGGTAATGGATATTTCGCAAGTGACTTTAAAAGGAGTGGTTACTTTTCCAGTCATTCCATTCATTGTCCTGAGGGAATGGAATGATAAATAGCTCTTTTAGTTGTTATAAAGATCTTCGAGGAGAGCACAATTCCGCGAAAAAGTAACTGAGAAGATACGATGCAATCTTGTATACGCAATTTATAACTATTATATTTACTATAATTTCATTCCAAATCAATATACACACATTTTGAGACGCCTGTAATTTGTATAAATTATTGTATAAACAGTTCCAAATGTGAATATTAATTACATTTTTAAAGAAAATCGTTATTATTACTAAACAATTTCCAGAAATTAACAACTGTTCTCGTTCACAAGTAATAGATTAACAAAAATAAACTTAAAATAATAGTGCTATACTAATCGTTTTTATTTAAAACTATTTACTGTAAAGTTTTGAAGGTTTCGTAATTATTTCACAAATAAAAATTTTTAAATTAAATTGAAATTTTCTTTGAACACCAAATACGAATGAATTGTATTGTTATCATGAGGAACGTTAAGGTTAGCTTTACAGAGCTAATCGGTAACGGGTATTTGATAACGACCAAATATTCTTATTCAATTAAACGATAAAATATAGAATGCTAAATTAACGTGCTTTATTGAAGCTCGTGCAACATTCTCACAGCTGAGGTAGATTTTAGTGACCACAAACAATAACTTTACTGTGCTTGTCCTTCGCAAGGAATAGAACGCAGTTATAATGTGGAGATCTATGCTGGCATCCAGGGAAGCAGTATTCTAATCAGCAAAATATGGGGACATTGTCGATAACATTCCGTATGGATGGACCAGGAAATCAGAAACTGCACTGTGCGTGTCCATCACATGGATATAACGCTTGCTGTACAGTTAAAATGTGGACAGCTATTGTAAGTAGTAGCAACCAGAGTAGCGGTTCAATGTTATTATTATTCAGAGGGAAAAATGTCCAATATATCTTTGAATCAAAATTTATTACATTTTTTTTATTCAAATGTAATAAATTCAAAAATCACAAGTAATTTTTCAATACAACTATTTTGATAAAGAAAATAAGTTTCTATTTCCTCCAGGCGGGAACTTAATCTAAATCACCATCTGAACCCGACCTTGATCTCCATTATCCTCAGGGCTCCACCTTGATATCCAGCATCGTCGAGATTCGAACTTCGTCCCCATCATCCTCTAATTTCGATCTTAATGTCTATCATACTACAGGTTCAACCTTGACCAATACCATCCTCCAGGCTCCACATTAGTTTTTCCTCTCATTCCATGCTCGATCAATATTCTCAATCAATATCTAGGCTCAACCTTGATATTCATCATCCTCCAGGCTCGACCTCGGTCTCCATCATCTTCACGCTTTGACCTTGATATCCGTCCATAGCATAAGGTCGAACCTTGATATCCTTATTCTCCAGAACTGAACTTGATCTCCATCAACTTCCAAGCTCGACCTTGATCTTAATATTTTCCAGGCTAGACCTTGATCAGCATCATCCTACAGGCTCAAACCTTGATCTCTATCATACACTAAGCATAGCTAGACTAAACTATGTACAAAATGTAAATATATAAGACCTTTTTACTCATTTATTAGACATAAATCTACAACTTTTTACATGTTATATGTCCAGGAACTCAATAACTTATATATCACGGATAAGTTATTTTTAACCGTGTGTTATGTTTAAGCCATGATTTACTATCTAAAGTTGTACCATACAACTCAAAAAGATTGAATGGCGTGTTTTATGTATGTTTAAATGAAATTAACCCAGATATGCCTGAATTATTTTTTTTTAATTTTTTTTAATTCCTACAGTTTTTTTTATACTATAAATGTATTCTTCAACACATTTTAACAATAATTGTAAAAAATTTCATCGTCGTTTTTAGTAAATAATGGGTGGCCTATATATAGGACAGTAGGAAAAATATGAGTGAAATGCTAAAATATTCCAAAAATGCTTTTTATTTTTAGAAGGGTTTACATTTACATTGGATATAATATGTTTTATGTACTTAATTCAACTGTGTTTTTAACAAAAGATATATAAAACAAGCTTAAATAAAATTTTTAGTAAGTGCATTTGTAGTTTATGGCTTTGTGTGGTAATCAATAAAACATTTAGTATGAAGACCAACATTCACACTTTTGGCATCTGGTAGTGCACTTGGCATGGCAATGCCCCACAATCTCGTTTGCTTTTCCTGAGGAAACAACAAGGTGGTCCAATCTGTCCAAACCTGGAGTCCACTTTTGATTGTTTCGATGGCCGTCCAGCCTTTGACGCGCACCCTTTACCAAATGTTTCTAGCAGGTTTACAGGCAAGTCTGCGTCTGAAAGACAAGTGGTCAAGGTTCCCCTCCCGCATGGCGGTGAAGTTGCCAGGCATTTTGTTCTGCACTGTCAATGCAGTCACAGATCAGAGGGAAATACCACTTCTTACCTCTGATTTGGATTCGGTACAGGCTCATATTTTGATCGCACGTCCAACCGGTCCACTCCGCCCATTTTTTTGTTGTACTGGTGTAATGAGGTTTTGGTTGAGGGATGAAAGCATGTTTCTTGGCTTTAAGTGAAAAGCGTTTTACCTGATGTATGGGTTGTACACCAACAGCAATTTTGAAACAACAGTGACAATACTGTTGTCATTCCATCTTGCAATAATTAAATTTTCATCACATACTTTTTCGTATTCAAAAGTTCCCCTTTCTTTCTTTTTCAAATCTTTACTATCAGTCAGTGGGCACTTTGCTATTCTGTTCTCTCTCACACCGTACCAATAGCTCTTATATTCTTTTGGGACAGTTTTCTCAAACAAAGGTAGACCAGAAAAAAAATTATCAAAATACAAGAAGTACGGGAAATCACCATTCTTCTTCAGAACATCACAGTACTGCAAAACAACACTGGCACCAAGGCCCAAGTGTTCATACTGAGGGTCCAAGGTGTGGCTGCTCCCTTGGTAGGGGTCTTTCCAAACTACATAGCCATTGGGTGTAGCACCAACCCAAATTTTGTAACCATAGCGAATAGGTTTGTTTCTGATGAATTGTTTCAAACCATGCCTCCCAAAAATATGGGACCATAGACTCATCAACTGAGTGGTGTTCCTCATGTGGTGCGTAATCAAAAAATGTTTTGTTCAATGCATCAAACAATGGACGTACTTTTGCATACTTGTCATCAGCATTGAGGTTGTCATTATCACAAACATGCAAATTTGACATAATAAACTCAAATCTGTCTCTAGAAATTGCATTTACAACTAATTCATTGCGAGTGTCCAAAGCTGTTTCCCAAAACATTCGTCTTCGAGGTAATGGGAACATAACCACTCAACAACAATACTCCTATGAAACATTTCATTTCATCGACAGTTACATCACCTAAACGGTTATGTAATGCCGCATAACGATTTGTTTTCTCAACTAATAAATCTACAATATCATCATCGAAAATACAGAAAAACTGTTCCATTGGTGTTAATTTTTGTTGTACTTCCTGTCTATTACTCCAAATAGTATCATCTAGTTTTAGGTCCTCTTTGACCCATTTGTACTGCTTTTTAGTGAATGGCTTACTAACCTTTTTTGCTGGTTTCTCTTCAGTGAAATTCTGAATTCGTCTTACTTTTTTATTTGGTGGCTGTGCTATGTCCATCTTCGCTGAAACTAGAGGGTAAGGTTGGTTGTGATAAAGAAGGATCCTCTTCATCTTTGTTGTCACTCAGTTCAAATTCTTGGGAAACTTCAGCCGGGGCCAATAGTTGGTTTCCTGGAAGATGATGGATTGAAGTCATGTCCTCATCCCCAGAATCCTCATCAGTGACATCATCATTTGCATTGATTGGTGGCTGAATATATACGCCAATTTCTTCATCAGGTGGCACTTGGATCTCTTCATCTTCTAGCATCGTCAAAATTTCATGAAGGTTCAAGTTCCTAAAAAATTCAAAGTACGATAAATAACAAGGTTTTTCAGAATTTTTTATAAAATAACTGTAAAAAATTGTATTGATGCTTAAAACAAAAAGTTTAACCCAATTACTAAGTCACGACTTGAAATACAAGGGTCGAAACTCATTTGAGAGTGGGAAGCATTATTGTTGTACATATGCCTACTGGACTACATGTAGGACGGGCCAATTCCAAACAACATAACCTATAAACGGTCTGAATTTAGAACGGTCACATTTCAAGATAAATGTAATAACTAGTTAGTCAGTTATTAGGAAATGTACTTAAATAGGTTTAAAACTACGAAATAATAGTATTGTACTTACTTTTCGCACATGGCGCAGAGCTCATGAAGTTGATTGGAAATCCTAAATTTGTAAACTAGTCTAAAGAAACAAACTAGTTGAAGCATTCACTTGATTGTTGCTCAGATGCATTCAGTAGCTCTTACTGAAGACAGCAACCACCCTGCCACCTGTTGGAAAAAGCTGAAACTACTTCAGAAGTAAGCTTTATGGAGAACACTACAAGTGTCCTAAATATAGGTCACTAGGCATATCTGGGTTAAATTTTCTAAGAGATTAAAATTTATCATTACCTAGCGTTGCATCAATTGTATCTTGACTTAAATGAAAAAAACTCTTAATAAAAAATAATGTATAAAAGTAGAACAAACTACACCATGGAGGCAGCTTTAAAGTTAAAAGTGTGATACAGTTTACAAGAAAGACAAGTCGACTAGCGACAAATAGTCTTGCCACACTTCACAAAAGTTAATGTATATATCAATAATGCACAAGTAGTATGAGATCTCACTAATATAATCATAGTTCACATTGACTACCGAGTTACGCGGTATATTATACCGCGTGACTCACAACACTGTAACTTTAACATTGCCACTGTAACTTCTAGTAGTGATATATTATAAATGTTATATTTAATTTTCAAATTTGCAATTATTATTGTAGGTTCTGTTTCATTATATTTATAGTCAATACACAGCTTAGTACTAGTTTTGTATACCTACAGATAAAAAGTTTAAATATCAAGAGTTGTATGTAACAATAAATAATTTTTTACATTATAGTCCTTAATATATATATTATATATATATATATATATATATATATATATATATATATATATATATATATATATATACAATATTGGATAATTTTTTGATGATTTTTTTACCCCTTTCCACACACTTTTTTCTTATTCATTTTAAAGGAAAGTTTGGACCCTTTTAAACTTTTATATTTTACACATAAGTACGGTATATATAACCTATGTAGTTATAAGTATACATAAATATATTTTTGAGGTGTGTTTCTCATGCATCACCATGCCGTTCTAATGCCCGGATGCATTACTGTCAGCTTGTTAACTATTAAAAGCTCCTTTTCAAGGTTGATATTACTTTTTTTGGCTTTCTACTTGTTAATTGTTTTCTGTGTATTCTTTATTCACCTGTTGCCTAAGTTCCTTATGAAATAAACAAATATAGTGCGATGGGTTTAAAAATGCCGATAATTCACAATGCCTGTTTATATATTGATATTTAATTTATTCTTTTAACAACAACATGTGTTAAGATGAGCGGCAATGTGTAGTAATGTGCCTGACTCGCTGACAAGTGAGTCATCTGTTTATAGATTCAGAAACTCCTCCCTTCAGTTGCGATATCCATTTTAATCAGTAATCCAAGAAATAATTCCTTGGCTAACATATTTCGAGATGAGCGGCAAATGTGTAGTAATGTGCCTGACCACACTGACAAGTGAAATCATCTGTTTATAGATTCAGAAACCCATCTTTCAGTTGGCGATGTCCAGTTCCAATCATCAATCCGAGAACTATTTCCGGTTAATTTTTAAGAGCCTCAAATAAAACTGATGAGGAAGTTCAACAATAATTTAAAATATAGAATCATGAAAGTTTATCTATACAACCATTAAAACAACCAAACAGTTATACAAGTATCCAAACCATATAAAGTAAGTATAGCTTTATGTAAGTTTGAAGTAAGTTTTAAGAGACATCGTTTTGCCTCGAAATCAGTTAATTCACTAAAGTTTATTTAATCCTCATCTGTTGTTACTAAAATTAGTCAAATCATCAAAGAGCAAATGTTTCTAAAGTTTCATTATTCTCTGTAATAAGACTGTTTCAAATATACTAATTAACAGACAGATGGGAGTTGTTTAAGATGGTGTGAAGGGAGGGGGTTGACTGGGATGGTACAAATGGATTAACCAGTACAAAGCTCTCAGTATAATTGTTTTAAAACCTTCTGGAGCTGCTGACTAGTGAACTTACTTGGCATAACAATCAAACTACTTCACTTAACACTTAGCGTGAATATGCTAATTTTAAAGGTCGTTCGTCATTTTTCCTGAACACAGTTTGTGTAATAATCATATGACAAGGTTTGGACCTGCTAACTGGTAAACTTACTTGTTTTTTATAACTATATCTTAAATATAGTTTAACACTCTCCATTACTTAACCAGGGACGGCTAGTCAGAAAATGAATATTAATTGTTAAGTATAGTATATAACACAATCAACCAAACAGGATTATCGGCTCGGCATTTACTCTATTTGTGACTGCTCCACATTAGCAGTAGTTGGTGATATCATGTTATCACTATTAGTGACACAGGGTATCTGCTACGAGCACTACATTAAAGTTGTAAATCACGTCCGGTGTCACTGTGGCTCGCACGTAGCGACCAAACAGGATTACCGGTTCGGCCCTCTAGTCTGTTTGTGACCGCTCCACATTAGTCTGTATTACAGAGGTAAACTCCATATGGAGTCTAATGTTTGTTTATTTACATTCTTGATTCTATTTCCATGTTCTACATCTAAATTCAAAAATGCTTTCTAGTGCTGCCTGTAGCGAGCAATCTTTACAGGAATACTTTTAAATACATTATTTCGTTATCCTGAGCATACAAAATAGAAGACTGAACCGCTAAATTTCTACATGTGTAATTTGATGGTCATTTATGAATCGTCTAGATTATAAAACAGGCTGAGTAATCACTCTCATGACACAATTCCCCAAATGACACCCTAAAGAAAACACCTATAAATGTTTGCATATATGTTTTTCGATCGCAAAAGAGGCCCATGATTGAATTTTTACGTTTAAAATATTGTAATATAAAATATTTACATGATTTTTTGTTAGCCTGCATTAATGGTTTAAAAGATGTGCTCTTTTGAATCTGATCACAAGTTGTATTTCAATTGCACAATTAGACAAGATAAACTTATTCAATCCACTTTTACACTATCACATTGTATAGAGTCACTTTTAAAATTATAATTTGTTGTAGTTACTATTATATTAACTTTAAACTGAATTTGATCTAATAAAGACTAATACGTGTATTACCTATCTCATACACTAGCCAAGCTCCGCCAGGTGTCCGTAACTCCATATGGAAGTCAAATTATTGTTATTTACATTCTTGATTCTATTTATACGTTATGCACCTAAACTCAAATGCTTTCAAGTGTTGTCTCTTTTCAAAGAGTACCTTTAAAGGCATTATTGCGTTATTCTGTGCAAACAAAATAGAAGATTGACAGCTTAATTTCAATATTTGTAATGTTATACCCTTTAGGAAAAAATCTAGAGTATGAATAATCACTCTCATGACACAATTCCTCATATGACATCCAAAAGAAAACACTGATAAATGTTTCCATGTATGTTTAGATCACAACACATCGCCATGATTGAATTTTTTCGTGTAGAACATTTTAATATAACATATTTATGTGAGTTTTTTGTTAGCCTGTATCAATGGCTTACAAAATGTTCTCTGTGAATCTGTTCACAATTTATATTTTAATTGCACAATTAGACTAAAGATAAACTTATTCGAACCACTTTTACATTATAAAATAGTTAACGGTCGCTTTTAAAATTATAATTTGTTGTAGTTACATCATATTTACATTTAACTATAACGTGTAGTGAGCTGATTGCTCACTTCCAGTAAAAGTGACGTTGATCTGATAAAGACCAATATTATCTGTCTCATACACAAGAAAAGTTCCGCCAGGGGTTCGTAACTATTCAAATTTTTGTGTAATAGAATTTATATTTCCTCATTAATTAAAATAATCAAATTTAATAGAAGTGAATCCCTTAATGGACAGAGACCCCAAAGAGAAAGGTGGTTGGTAATTTAATGTTCTCTGTTTTCTACTTTTATTTTATCCCAGAAATATTTATATAAGCATGGTCAACATATCTCTTCTGTCGTGAATTATTAACGAGATTAAAACCTACCTATCAGGTAGAAGAAAGGAGGAACCCAGAAAGTGGAAATATAATTCAGTCAGCTTAATTAATGGACAGGGGCCTCAGACAGCTTTGTTATGAATCTCATTTTCACTGTCTCTCACCTCTATTTGGTTAAAAAGAATTTACAAGCGTCTCTGTAGTCACGTGTGGTGTGTTAATTATTTTGTTCTCGCCAGAGAAATTTTTGGGTGTTATTTCGTTTGTGTGTATTCCAAAAATAATGGTAGTATAGCTATGTTAGAGCAAGAGGTTTTTGATGAGTGTGACATTCAGTTAGTTATTTCCTAATATTTTTTAAACATAAACACATTCCCTAACAATTAATAGTGTTTTCTTTTTTTTCTTTTTAATTTTAATATTTTTATAAGTTTATCCATCTGGAGTATTTCAAAATAATAGATAAATTTATTACTAAAGTTATAAATACTACTAATATACATTTTCTGGTAAAAATATTATCTTCTGAAAGAATATTTGTATCCTATGTTCTCCTAAACAGTTCATAGCTTGTGATGTTATAATTCTATTAAAAGTCTGTGTTGTACTATGTATGAAAGTTTGGTTTCAGTAAAAATATTAACAACGGTAATAGAAAAAGCTAGAGTGCGTAAAACAACACAAGGAGCACTCAACATGATTGCATTCCCTCTGAAACAAGCTGAAGACACAAGCGGTAATTATTACAATGAGGGATGTCAGGACGTGGAAAAACAATTTCCAGTTTCTCCCGCCCGCCTGACTGTCAGAAACGCTCCAATGGGCGTGTGGACGGAAAATCATTTTCCTAATCTTCTCACTTCTCTTCAATATCTTTCCTGAAAATCCTCCATCCTCAGCGGAAGCAAGCCACTAGGCTCACAGTTTATATTCGCAGTATAAGTTACAGGCAGATTCAAGATTCAGTATATAGTGTAATAACGTAATAAATGGAAAGTCATAAATAGTTTTAAAAACATATGTTAGAGTGAATTATATTTCCGACGCCAATGTTGAGTTCAAGAAAATACGTCAACAAGTTTATATTTATTGCCAAAATAGAAGAGCTTTCTTTCCACTGTGCTTGATAAATTATAAATGTTTATGTTGAAAAACTATTCTCGGTTTCAAAGTATATTTCCTTGTTTTGTGGAGCAGGAGCGACCTAAAGGGCAAGAGATCAGTTACGGGACACACAAACACAAGAACTATTGAGAGTTTCCAAGTGTTCCAACGACAATTTTATTCTTACCACATCAAAAGCCCCTCCTTTATATTTCTCACAAAACTGCCTGCAATAAAATAAACTTGTTTTTTAATAGTAAATCTTTTCGTGCTTGCATTAAATCAGTTTTACAATTAGTTTTATCCTTAACATCTTACGTTTACGAGATATTAATGTTCTATGAGTTCTTAGTTGCTAATGCTACTAGGAATATGGTAATTATGGTCTCTGCAAATGTACAGTTAGTGAATTGATGACATTTAGACCGCATAGGATTACAGATAGACCACATAGAGAAGTGTTACAGCTGCCGCAAGCTCGCCAAGCCATTTCCTCCATTATGTGTCCTACTAGGCTCATAAATTATACTGAGAGATAAAATCCTCCCTTAAAAAATCTATATCCGGAAATTTTATAATCTGATGTTACCATTTTATCTGAATATGTAAGAAATAGTAACTAATACTCCCATTGGAGATAGCACCTGAGACCGGTCAACTAAGTTTCCTAGTGGAGGTGTGTCAGATCTATCTAATAGCTGTATTAGGCCTGGCCGTCAGATTACGCTATGAAATGAGATTGTTGTGTTTTATCTTTATGTGCAAAATGTAGCTTTATAAATAAATCAATGAATTTGCATATTTATTAAACTGTATAACAGTAAAATTAATGAACAAAAAATTCTCACGATTGATTCTCATAAGGCTATTGTTGAAAACAGTGTAATGCTTTTAAAATATAATTTAGATTAAGTCTGTTTGAAACTAAAGAGCATACCATTACAAACTTGAAATTATTTATTAATGTTTTCCAAGCACAATTAACAATTTATAATGTATAATAATGATGTGTATAAATTATTATACTATTTTTTATTAATTATACTATTAAGACTTAGTAACGTTTTGCTAATTAATAACAAGGCTCTTAATAACACTTTGCATAAAAATAAAAAAAACTCTCGGACAATACTGTAAATAATTTGGTAATTGCGTTAGACAAAAAAATAATTTTCCGATTGCCCAACGAAAAGACAAAACAATATGTCTTAGGTGAAAAAGTTTATCTATTAACTTAGAAAGTTGTTATGACATTTAATTAAGTCCTAAAATGTTAAAGTCTGGTTAAAAGCAGACACTTATTTATATGGCGGTGTAACTTTCATAAGTAACGGAATTAAATATTACTGCAACATATAGAATTAGTAAACGGTTAAGCTATGAAAACTGTCATTGCCGTTTAAAACAGTTATTACAAATAACATTTTTTAATGGAAATTTGTGTTACAAAATTAAATTTAAGTTAAGAAACTAGAAGTAAACTTATAACATATAAAACTAACCAGTTAGAATTACAAGATTCGCTGGTAAAGATTTTCCACATATCTTGTTGGGAATCTGAGGAACTTCTGATATTTACGGGGAATTTAATAACGCGATATTGTTTTTGTACGTTCACGTTTCTTGTTGGAAAAGTCAGAAAATATACTCCCTCTGCGGAATGTGATGCAAAAGTTTGAAAAATTAGTGTTCCCTCCATTAACTGAAACTTTTATCAGCTATTGTCCGCGTTTACAGTGATTAATGTGACATAATATTGTTTTATGCTTTATGACTGTCCACTCGCTATTTTCTTGTAAAAAAATACAAAGTTATAGTACACAATGTGAAAATCAAATTATTATAGATTTTAATGAATTTTGCTTCACTCTATTGTCAAATATAATTTTACATTCAGTTAAGGGGAGTCGGTACCAACAAATATCTAAAAAAAAATCAAAACAAATTTTATTTTGCTTTTATTAATCTTTAGACTCTCCTGTTTAATTTGGTGCAATTTTTATTCAAATCGGGCCAACCAATATCACAATCCAAGATATAATATTATGTAAAATGGCTTCAGCATATATTTGGGGCTCGTTAAAATTCCAAGTGTACTTTCTGCATGCATTGTCATACATAATCCTTATTGAGAGCGCATATTTTATTATTAGGCTTTATGTTTGGCACAACCTTGCTTTAAACTGCTGCTTTGAAAATATACAAGGTTTTGTCAACCCATCTGTTTCACAGTCAGTTGAGGATTTGAGCATAAACCCTAAATTGGTTGTTTGTTTATTATTGTCACATACATTGTGTTTCTTTGCTTTCATTCAGTCCTAAGTTATAAATATTATTAGTTTTATTTACTGTGTAGTTTATTGTTTGTGAAAATGCCAAGAGCACATAAAACTTTCAAAAACAAAGCAAAGTGCTTTACAGGGACAAGAAATCCAGGTGGTAAAAAAGTGATTATGCACTAGAATTATATCAAGAACCAGAAACTAAGTACTAGCCTGATATACAGTACTAGCAAAGATACCTGGTGTAAGTACCAACTAGCTAAAATAAAATTATGAAACTTATGATCACAACAATCACAATCCACATTGCTCCTCGCTGTCATAAAAGAGGTGAAAAAAAACAAATATTTAGAGATTTATCAGATCCATTATTTGTTTACTCCGCAGCCAAAATGTTTGCCACGGTGGTACTCCAAAACCCCAGTGAATCAACTGGAACAATTATTTAAAAAAAAAAAAATTTTTGGTCGCGAGTGCCAAAATCAACCTTCGTGATGAAGGAAACATTAGAACTAGGTGTAATCTTGATGCTGTGGCAAGTTTCAACAAAGGGAAACATAAAATTAAAAATGTGAAGTAGTTGATCAAACTAGGGATCACACCCTGCCATTTTTGCTAATTTTGGTTGTTGGAAACAATGGAAAAACCATTTGAATGTGCACCCGAATCAAACAGAAAGCGCAGAAAGCTGTGGGAAGAGATCGAAAAAAGTTTGGTCACCAGAAAGTAAACGTGCAGCTAGAAAGGCATGTAGAAGACTTATATGAACAAGGGGAGGTAGATCCTGCACGACAAACCCTAGTTATGGTCCCTGGAATGCATTAAATGTTGTTATGTTTCTGTTTAAATGTATACTGCAATCTTTAAAAGAGTTTTCTGGAAAATTCCTTGTTTTTCTTTGTTTAGGAAAACACGTTTCTCTTAGAAACCCACTCCAATACATTTTGATGATTTTTTTTAAATTTTTGTTCCTCTCGTAATTGGAGCAATGTTTATAGGCACAGAAAATTGTTGTTATGTAGTCTAATAAATAATTTAAAAAAAAGTTATTTTATTAAAACAAATGATAAAAATTTTAACTTTATATAACAAAAGAATATTTTTAATATTTAAAATTTATGCTATGAAAATTTGCTGTGGCCTGTAAATGTAAGGTAAGAAATATCAGATTCAAACCCCAAATAAAAACAAACCTTATCTTATGTATTATTTGTTATTGAGAAACATGGTTTCCTAAACTTTATCTAATTTAACACGAACTGCGCTATACTAGTCAACCGACTTCGCCTTAACATAAATTACTTACTAAATATAAGAACCAAATTACTAATTTTGTTTGCACGTAAGGATATAATGAAATTATTCGTGAATGTTTAATATAAATTGTGGAAGGTCACAAAAAATTAAATGCGTAGTTGTCCGTTGGCCGGTTATACAGAGCCTTAATACATACAATAATCCACTGCCGTTCGTAAACGTTCTAATGTATTTTACTCGTGGAAAAATTAGAAAAACCCCCCCCCTTAAATAAAAAAGTTAAAAAAGGCATCCTAAACTATCCATTGTGCCACAAAAAATTGTGTCTCTTAACTTCCTAGCCGGCCAAATCCAAAGTAAAAGCGCTACAACAATCAAAACGAGCCTTTGATGTGACATTGACTAATTTGTTAGAAGTGCCCTTTTAAAGTACTTCAGATTCTTGCTGAACTGCTCAAACGAGCGTCGAACCCGTCAAACTGTGGACAAGTCTGAGTCCAGATGTCAGGGAAACAATTAATTTGTAAACTTCTATCTAAAAAAATCTAACTAACCGAGAAAATCTAAAAAATTCTAAAAATTCTACCTACTCTTCCTATTCTACCTAAAAGAATATTTCAAAAACATACCCCCCTTTCTGCTATATTTTAATTACAACTAAAATGCCGAGTAGAAATAAATAAAACTTTTAACCTTAACCTAACTCATTACTGAAAATAGATTGTTGCTCTTTGATTTGTTTAATACTCTAGAATAAACTATTTTTTAAGAAGTAGTGTACAGTTCATTTGTAGCGAGCCTGTTAGGGGAAACTAAGAGATTTAATAAGAGAAAACGGGAACGGAATACAATAATGAGAGGGACAGGGAATGCTGAGAAGAAGCCATAAGTAACCACAAGACATTGTCCAACTATCCACGGGTAGGATGTGTGGACACTGACTACCGAGCCCAAACAGTCCTCGCGAGTCACGTGATTCAATCTTGTTCTATCCAGGTTACGGTGTTTAATTCTGGTAAAAATACAAGCCGGGAAACCAGAACTTTTATAAAAAAAACTTCTGGACATGACAGAGCTGACATGACATGTTATTAGATTCTCTAAGGCCATTTCCGAGAAAAGCCACCTTCAGAGATGGCGAATGTCTGCAACTCTAGTTGTGTTTCTGATGGCTGGACGTAACCAACATCCAACCTAATACAACATCAACAACATGCCATCAACATCCTGGTATCGATGACATCCGGTTTTGATGATTACTCGGTTTTTCCACGACTATCCTCCAATTCCAAACCTCTCCCTTACACAAAACAGTCCACTTACAGGCATCAGAATTACATATCCACTCATCAACTATTCCAGTATAGTGTGATAATGGTGACAACCATTGCTTATATGGGCACATTCGTATACGGTGCAGCCAGACGGTGTAACGAAAAATCCCCTACAACCTCAACAAACACGGATTGCATTCATTAAATAACCCTCCCGTCACAAGCCAAGAGTTTGGAATTATACAATACATTTCTCCAGGATATACTGTATTAAAACTTTGAAAAATGGTATTTCATATGTTTTAGTATTACAATTTTTACGGAAGAAGAGTTGGTGTTTGTGCAGAGTATTCTAGAGACGAATTTATAGGATAAAAATGTTAGAAACTATTTAAATGAAATCTAACTATTACTCTCACATTAATCTAAACTATTCTATCCTCATCATACTCTACTCTAACCCTACCTTATTTCTATTCTACTCGCTTACGTCCACTCTACTCTGATCCTCCTCCTACCCGGGTCTAATGTACCGAGGTTGCCGTGTTGGGACTCATCCGTCAAGAGTGTGAAGTCATTGCCAATGAAAACCAGCGTCTGCTAATAATGCTACTGAACAAA